>NW_015387377.1:59507-114744 GCF_001527695.2 Protobothrops mucrosquamatus | reverse complement strand
CCCCATGTAGAGAGCATTACAGTAGTCCAGGCGGGAGGTGACAAGAGCATGGGTGACTGTGCGCAAGGCATCCCGGTCCAGAAAAGGCCGCAACTGGTAGATAGATGATGTCGGATCCCTCCCCCTCTGTTGAGAGAGAGCTGTTCAATTTTGACATAGATGGCCTCTTAGACCCCTCTTTCAAACCAGCGGTGGACAGTCTTGTACATAGGCAAGAAGCAATAATGAAACTTCTAAGATCACCTCACTGTGTCAGTCTGATTTCTTGCACTCTGACAAAGGCGGCCTCACATGCCATCCTGGAAGTCAACTTTGTAATGGTTGAATCTCTTTTCTATACCTCAGTGGAACTTGCTTTTTCATCACATCTTATCTCACCAAGTTAGATCAAGTGGTTGAACAGGCAACGGTGTTGGTCATATATCTCTTTCCTTTAGCCCTTGCTGCTTGTAGCTTTCCAGCATGTGGGAGGAATCTGTTACTCTGATCGGTCTTACTTGACAATTGACTCCATTTCAATACATGCCAGCAAGCTGTATCTTCAACAGCATGACCTGAGCCTTACATAATATTCCTTTGTTAAGGTATGGTTACTCAGCAAAATTAACTAGCTGCAGCAGTAGTGAGTCAGGGTGCCATTTAAGTTACTTCACATCTCCAATGAGCCCTTCTCTGAGAAAAAGATGGGCAGTTTAGAAATATGAATAAATAAACAAACAAACAAATACATAAATAAATGCAATATCTTAACAATGCCTGTTTCAAAGAATAGGCCCATTATTTTCCAGCTTGTTACTTATGATCAGTTGAAAATCTACTTCTATTGCCAATTGTATTTCCTATCCTTGGAACAAGTCTGTATGTATTTTTTTCACAATTTTTTCTTCAGTTTCAATATATTAACCTTATGGCGTTGCTTGGGCATTAAAAAGATAATTGTCAAAAAAGAGAATCTGCATCTAACAAAAAAGTGGACAAAAGAGAACCATTTTGCACAAATGCTATTATTTATGCATAAAGCACCTTTGGAAATCATTGCTGTAATTTAAATAGAAGCAGACTGCATCTCAGAGGAAAAAACTGTGCTTTGCATGCAAAGCCAGCCTAAGATACTTTCTTCCGAGGACAGTTTAGCGCAAATTTCCTAGTCTAAACATAGAAACTGACCGATACACTAGCTAAGTCTTTTTTTTGCAGACAGTGATGGAATGGCGTCATTTAGCACATCTCAGAACCAAATTAATATAGGAGACCAAAGTCAGGTTAAGATCCTCTATATTTCTTTCCCCTAGAGTCAGGACCATAATGCAGCCTGCTCATCATAGTCATAACTCTTGACAGTCATAAAATGGGTTGCTCGCACGACAAACTCAATTTTATGACCTTTTTTGCAGCAATCATTAAGCAAATCACTGCAGTTGTAAAATGAATCTGCGGTTGTTAAGTGAACACTGCAGTCATTAAGTGAATCAATGATTTGCTATTGCCTGGTTTTGCCAAAAACAGAAGTGAATGCTGGTTTTGCTAAAAATATCATAAAAAACCGTCGTGGGATACAGCAAGACTCTGCAAACAGCCATAATTGCAATCCGGTTGCTGAATGCCTGAAGCGCAGTCACGTGATCATGAGGGAGGACTGTTGGAACTTCAGATCTGGGTCATATGTATACTCCAGGTATGTCTGTCAGAACTTTGAATGGTCATTAAGCAAACAGCTGTAAATTAAGGACTGCATGTACCGTGTTTCCCTGAAAGTAAGGCTTATACCAACAATAAGCCCTAGCTTGATTTTTTGGGGATGGGCCTAATATAAGTCCTATCCCAAAAATAAGCCCTAGTTTTGGGGCGAGGCACACACCTAAAACTCAAACTAGGGTGGGGATGGGGGTGTGGAGCTGCCCCACCCTCCCCGCCCCTACTAACCTTGCAGCCAGGCCTCTCCTTGCTGGCCCACTTCTTCTTCTGAGGCCTCTTCTGCAGCCAGGTCTGCATTTCTCAGTCAAAGGGCTTTCTGAAAGGTCTGTGCAGCTAAGAACCAAGCCAAGAACCAAGCTAAGTACCAATCCATAGCTGCTTAGCTGCTTGGCTGCTTATGCCTTCTGGAAAGGCCTGACTGCAAAATGCAGGCCCGAATGCAGCTGCAGAACTTTGACCCGAGAAGAAGTGGACTTGCTGGGTGGGGCTGTTGGTGCGGGAGGTGAGATAATGCCTACCCTGAAAATAAGACCTGGTGCCTCTTTTGGAGGCAAAAAAAAAAAAGACCCGGTCTTATTTTCGGGAAACACGATATATGAGATATTTTCCCCACTTACACATTGCCACTTCACTCTGGTTACGTTTGTATAAGGCATAGTTTAGGCTAGCACAAAGTCACGCATGTAGTTAGCGGTTGGGTGTGTTAATTGAGATATCTGAGTTGAGTTAAGCAATATTTCCAGTGGTGGAATTTAGCCAGTTCGCACCACTTCGGCAGAACCGATAGCTAATTTTTTTGATGCCCAGGCCCAGAATGGACTTCCAGAAGCGGCATCCACACAGAGAATCGGTTGTTCACATATTTGAATCCTACCACTGAATATTTCTTTCACTGGTGGTTAGAGTTATGGCTATTCTTTTTCCCCAGAGCTTAGTTTATATTCATAGCAACCATTCTGTGAGAGATAGGTTGAGAGATAGCAACTGACCATGGTTGAGAATGGGCTTGAATTTATTTATTCATTCATGTGAGTTGTGCAGTCTTATAAATTTAATTTAAATTTAATAAATAGATGTTCACCCAGGGATTTGGTTCACACCAAATTCCAAACCACAGTAGCTAAGTTTGCATGTTATAGTACAGGTAATCCTCGACTTACGACCGCAATTGAGCCCAAAGTTTCTGTTGCTAAGCAAAGCAGTTAAGTGAGTTTTGCCCCATTTTAACAACCTTCCTTGCCACCTTTATTAAATGAATTACTGCAGTTGTTAAATGAATCACACAGTGGTTGAGTGAACCCAGCTTGCCCCATTGACTTTGATTTTCAGGAGCCAACTGGGAATGTTAAAAATGGTGATCACACATGATCCCGGGACAATGCAACTGTCCTAAACACAAGTGCCTAATTTTGATCACCTGACTGTAGGGATGCTGCAACAGCCATAAGTGTAAAAATCAGTCATAAGTCACTTTTTTCAGTGCTGTTGTAACTTCAAACAGTCACTAATTGAATGGCTGTAAGTCAAGGACTACCTGTATACAAACCCAGGCAGAATAATAAAGGGTGATTTTATTTCCAGAAGCAAGCTGTTCTCTTCAGTGGTGGGATTCAAATATGTGACTAATCGGTTCTCTGTGTGGATGCCACTTCTGGAAATCTGTTCTGGGCCTGGGCAACAAAAAATTTGCTACCGGTTCTGCCAAACTGGTGCGAACCGGCTGAATCCCATCACTAGTTCTCTTCTCTCTCTTAGCTTAACTCTAATTCCATCATAATACAGTTGTACATAATTAAGTATAAAAATTCAGATCTGAATTTGAAAGTCTCATAAGAAATAAACTTTTTTTCTATACGGACACATTTATTCAGGCGTAAACATATTTTCACATCCTTTTGTTCACTGACTCATCAGATTCGTAATCCCAGAAGAGTTGTTGAAGGCAACTGGTGCAGTTGCAAATTTATGTAAAGATCATTTTATTCTTGTTGTTGTTGTGTTGTTGGTTTGCTGTGGAAGTTGCCATTTCAGGTAGGAGAGAGCTATTTGCAAACATCCACCTACATCTGTTCACATCGCTTCACAGTCATTCCCCCCCCCCCCCCATTTCTTCCTATTAAAGATCAACTTGTTTGGGCAACCTAAAAAGACACGGTTGGATAATACAATAGAATAGAGTTGGGAGGAACCTTGGAGATGCATATGGCAGCTAGGTGTCCATTCTCAATTTTATACTGGTTGCTCTCACCCAACAAGCCAATTATGTACCATTAGTTCTAAGGAATATCTTGTCTTGGCAATAGCAACCTCATCAAAGAGAATGTGTTGCTTTGATAAGGGACACACCTAATTGCCGAAAAGGAATGGAACATTTTGAAGGAGACATAAATATTTTACAAAATGAGTGTATGCTTTTCAAAAAAGTATTAAATATGGCCTCTGTGGTATTGTGATCCCCATGACCAATAGACTAATTTTGCTGAGTACATCAAATATTCTTTTTATAGTCATATCAAGATCACAGTAAGGATAATTATAATTAATGCTCAGTTTCAGCCCAGGCTGGTTTTAGAGATAGAGAGCTACTTATTGTTCATAGATAAGTGGATGAACTAGATCTATCATTTCTCTCTCTTTCTACCTTTCTATCTAATCTATATCTGTCTGTCTGTCTATCATCTATCTATCATTATCTGTCTCAGAGTTCCCCAACATTTCCAGCTTTGTGGACCAGCGGAGGGGAGGGGATGGTTCATACAAACAGCCAGCAAGCATGTGCAGCTCCATTTCTGCGAGCGGCTTGCATGGCACTCAACAAATGGAGCATGTGCACATGTGCTTGCTCACTGCTCGCACAAGTGAGGATGCACATGTGCACTCGTTCACTAGCCATTTCCATGGCCCAGTTGCAAACCTCTCATGATATATTTTCCACATTATCTCCTCTTGTTAGCAACATCTCTGAAATTACTTTTGTCTCACTGGAAGTTTGGAATGATCCCCCAAAGAGGGCTACCTTGTCTGAGCCTCAATAATCTACATGCTCGCTAGATGGCAATAAAGAGACGTGGATTAACCTTTGCTGCCATCCCTTAGTCACTCAGAATTTTGCAGCCCAATGGTAGTAATTTTATGTTGGTCTAAAGTGCAGCATCACTGAAGCCTTTTCTGCATTGTTAGCTTGTCAAAAAGTATGTAGGCCATTGAGAAGAAGTTTGCAGAAAAGGGGAACCAAAGGGCATTCCTCTCAAATTTCTTTCCCCCTTAACTTTTTTGGGTTAAATGGTATGGCCTAGTTGAGCTTAAATGTACAGCCTTCAAAGTCTTTGGATAGCCCATCTAAGACTTTGGAGCTAGCTATGGGTCTGGCATGCTACATGAGCAAAACGTCAATCTGTAGTCAAGAACTGACCCCACCAAGAAGAAACATTATGAAGCTCAAAGTGTTTTGCTGCTTGTGCCAGAACTAGGAACAAACATAAAAATCAAACAAAGGAAAAGAAATCCCCACAGCTTCTTATTTTACTGCTTCATTTTACTGAGTTTGAAAACAATGCAGTGCCTCAGAATAGGACATTGAGTAATGCTCTGCCTGAGAAACTGGCCTGTTTTAGAGGCTCTGAGTTTCTTGTCAAAAGTGTATATTTCAAAAGAGCATTGGGGAGATGAGAAATAGACTTGGTTTATTGCTGTTGGTAGGCATTTCTTTCTCTTTTTTGAAGACACAAAACACAGAAGGTCAGAAGGTCATTTATTTTTGTCACCAGTCAAAAATATGACTATGTAGAAAGTCCATGCAATCCAGTAAAACAAAATGATAACTCCTCTTATAAAATAACGAGTCTGTAGAGATCTGAAAAATCCCTCTCTGCAGCCTTAATTGATGACAGGAAAGGGGTGAAAGGAAGCTGGCAAGGCTGCACTGGAGAGATGCCCCTGGTTTTTTTAGCCAAATTGAGCTTCTTCCCTTGCAGGCAGAAGCTGAAAAACCTCAGTTATGTCATCAGAGCAGGTCACCAGATACAGGACAGGGTCCCACTGATCAGAATAATCTGGAGAGCCTTAAATATAGCAGGACTGGTTTACTTATTTTTAAGGGAAATAAAGGAATTCAAGAATTCAAATGAAGGATTCAAGAATCTGTGTAGTAAGACTGCCAAGTTGGATGACCACTAAATGGCAGTAAAGAAATACAGACACACTGTTTGCTACCATCTAAGGGTTGCTTGGAATTCTGCAGCCCTGCTAGGTAATTTTATTAAATGCCATTGAACGTTCTTCCCATCCCCACCCTCCACTCTTCAAAAAATCAGTAAATTAGCTGCAGGCCACAATAATATCAAAAAGTTGTCATACACAGCATGATATTATTGGACAAGTGGCAGAAGTATATAATAGATGTCATTTGCATAATGACATCAGGATGCACATAATGTCAGTTCCCTCCTTTGCAAATCTGTGCAATGTTCATGTTTCAAATAATTAGCCTTCTCTTAAGAAATGTACCACTACTCCTCACTCACTCCTTATATGCATTGTTCATTGTGGCTGTTATTTTCAAACTTGTTATCCTGAATACTTTCAGCATTAATTAGTTAATTAATTATAGTGAAGGATCCTGGATCCTATTTTTTTCATGTACAGTAATTATATGGACTGCCAGCCTAAGACAGTTTGGGATTCACATTTAGATCAATGAGTTGGGAACCCTTAATGGGAGGTTTGCAGTGCAATGGGGAATGAAGATGGGGATTGGGGAATAACATGGTTAGTACAACCCCTTGTTCGAGCAGGAGACCATTACAGACAAATGGCTGACCAATCTCTTCTTTAAAACTTCCAGCAATGGAAACCCATAACCTCTGGAGGCAATCTGTTCCACTGATTAATTGTTCTCACTGTCAGGAAATTTCTCCTTAGTTCTAGGCTGGATCTCTTCTTGATAAATTTCCATTACTGCTCTTAGGTGCTTGGGAGAATAGTGGACTTGCTCTTCTCTGTGACAGCCCCTCAAATATTGGAAGATTCCTATTATGTCACTCTTACTTCTCTTCTGCTGAAATAAATCTTTGCTGTCTTCGATTCAGAATAGGGACAGCATTGATTAAATCCTTACAGTGCAGTTGGTTTCTTTATCTAGGCTGCTTCTGGTGCCTTGTATCTGATATATCTTTCCCTAAAATGCTAATCCCAGAAGAACCCACAGCATCTTTGTCCAGTGCTCTCTCGCTCTCTCTTTATATTTCACATAATTTTCTTCCACCTCAAGCAGTAGATGAGAAGGTTAGCATGATTCCAAAATGTCTAGAAGGCAGCTGGCTTCAACTTATCTATTATCTTCTCTGTCATGTCTTATTTTGACCCTTTTGGATGTCACAAAGTCCAGAAGTGACAAAAACAGCCCAAGAGGTATTTTTTAGATACTGATTTTCTTCTTCCAAAGTTGAAGCTCTCTCAGTTCCTGGAGGCAGAAGTCCAAGCAATCTCTGCCCTTTGGGTCTTTGTACTCTTATGATATATTCTTTCTAAGTCAGTAGGAGTTGGAAAGCAATTACACCAAAGAACATGGGACTGTGCCTGTCTTTTTGGAGGATAATTCTCCAAAGCCTGAACAGAATTAAGACCACATTTGTAAAGAAAAAGAAATCAGTAAAAGAAGAATTGAGTCATAAAACATAGAGATCCAGAAAATATTTTCTTCAGGCATGTCTATGGGTGAGACAATTGGGCCAACTTCTCCATTCTAACTATCCTGAATATGTGACCTATAGAATTGTTGCAATTAAGAGGTTTGGGAATAATTTCAAAAGCTTCACTCTTCTTGTGTTTCTTTGCCTTACTTTAATGTACACTTAAAGAACCCAGCTGGTTCTAACTGGAAAGTATAAAATCCAATTATTTTTCCTTTCCATAAGATAGTTTCCTAGCCTTTACCGGAGAGATAGTAAATATGTCCAAATATTTGTTCTTCGTGCTGCAGTTACTGTCAGACACCACATACAGAGATACCTGTTTTTAAAAGAAAAATGTCGTAGCAGCTGTTAAAAGCTTCAGTAACTCTGAGCAGCCTAGAAAACTATGGGATATCAAAGGGAAAATGTGGGTTAGTCCTCCTGTTTGGATATGTTTGCACCCTGAAATGTCAAAGAAGAAAACTATTAATGTAGGCCCACAAGAACATAGGCAGAGCCTACTAGATGCTCAGGTTGAAGCCCACAGAAAGATAAAGCCTCTATGAAAGTGCCTGCTTCCCCTTCCTAGCATACTGATGGACAGATTCCTGCCATCTCAGAGAGATCAGTTAGATGCCTTCTAATCAAACAAATAAAAAAAGTGGCGGCTAATTGTGCATTAGTTTAAAACTAGTTAATTCTAAATTAACTAGGTAGCACTAGCACTTAGACCAGGGGTCTTCAAACTTGGCCCTTTTATGACTCCTGGACTTCAACTCCCAGAATTCCTCAGCCAGCATGCTGACTGAGGGATTCTGGGAGTTGACATCCATGAGTCATAAAAGGGCCGAGTTTGAAGACCCTTGACTTAGACGTATGTATTGCTTCATAGTGCTTTACAACCCTCTCTAAGCAGTTTACAGAGTCAGCATATTGTCCCCAACAATCAGCATATTGTCCCCAAACATTGTACTACCTCAGAAGGATGAAAGACTGAGTCAATCTTGGTCAGGATCATACTCCTGGCTGTGGGCAGTTTGCCTGCAATACTGCATTGCAACCACTGCATCAACACGGCTCTAAATTAACTAAGTAACCCTTCTATATGCTAGTCTCTGATGGCAAGAAGTGTAGTTGAAGCTTTCCTAACTTCCTAATTTTCTGGTTATGTTGGAAATTATATCTTTTAATTCCTAACCAGCCTAAAGATTGCCATCTTAATTTATGTACTCTATGCCACTGCATTGAATGCATCTCTTCATTTTTTCTGAGGAAGTGTCCTAAGCTGAAAGTTAGATAGTTTCGAACTCTTATTCCCTTATCCATCCAAATAAAGAATAGCTTAAAGCCTAAATGTCTCACTCAAAAGAAGCCTTTCTAATATAAAAACCAACTCCCAGAGCTTTGCCCACAACAATTCAGTTGATACTTTACGATGAGAAACAGCTGAACCAAGAAGGGTGATAAAATGAGGGAGAACAGAGAAAAGCAGAAGAATAAATCAGACAGAAGTACAAGTCCAATCAGACCTCCCTAACAAAAAACAAAAAAAAACAAAAAAAAACACCAACAACCCTCAGGCCCTTTTCTATATACAACAAATCAGCAGTCACAAAAACATGTTTAACACAAGGATCAAATCTGGAACTGACCACTGACAACAACAAGTTGTCAGCTCCCAAATGGTTTCAACGACTCTCTAAAGCAGGGGTGTCAAACTCGCAACCTCAAGTGACGTGTCGCGACTTTTTTTCCATTGCCGGCAATGGGGATGGGCGCAATTTAGGCATGATGCATCCAGCCCGAAGGCCGGCAGCTTGACACCCCTGCTCTAAAGGAATGAAAATGGCCATTTATACTGTCTGCAAGCAGTATAAATCCTTCCACCACCACCCCACCACCATCTAGTCAGAGCTGAAGAAGCTTCTTGGATAAGAAGCAAAACGTCTTCAAAAGAAACACAAGAAAGTCCAGTTGCCTTCTTTAAAAAAAAGCACCTTTGGGTTCCTCTTCTCTGTATTTTCTTGCTAGTGAAGGAGGTGCATATCTGAATTTTCTGCCTGAGATACAGAATAGAAGGAGGAACAAGTACTAGGTATGTTTGCCACCTTGAGTCATTTGTAAAAATAATAAAGACGGAGTATAAATAAATAAAATAAAACACTTCTTAATTAGTCATTTTTTAAAAAAAGAAAGTAAAAAAAATCACGTGTCTTTTAGTTTCTATTTGCAGAAAAGTTTGCTGAGCAGCCTTTCTCCTCCTTTCAGTAATTCTCCCTCCACCATATCAGTGTGGCTTGATAGGTCTTCCAAACGATACTCTTTCCATCCAGGTCATGCATAAAATATCAAATTTATTATAGCAGCAACCTTTCAGCCAAAGTGTCATTCATCTCAAACATTCTGTAAATGAACAAGAGGTTTAGTTACAAGTATTTCCCAAAGAGATGGCAGAGCTAACAGTAATAGGAAATGCAATGCCTTTCTTTCTGACAACCATCTCCCAAGCAAGCCATCATTATGGCAGGGTTGCTGAGAAATGGCATTCCTACCCTGCCTCTGATCCAGTTCCATGCTAAAGTGAATAGGTTGGAACTTGATTAGCACATGGGCAGCTTTCACATATATCTTTAGTGCATTGCTGTTAAGAATGGATCGGTTCCCTTTCCTTGATCAGAAATTAAGGAAAGGCTACAAATGGAACAGATGATGGATTGCAGAACCATTTCCTCCTTTAAAAAAAATATTGATTCATGATGGTTCTCAAATGGGAACCTGCTTTGATTGGCTTCTTGGCCCTTTTCTGCTTAGACTGTACATTGGCCCAACCCTTGGTCTTGGTACTTTGTTCCCTGCTAACTTTTTTTTTTTTTTTTTTGCTGAAAACTCTGTTTATGCTAGTCCCAGAAACTTTGTACACTGCAAAGAATGTTGAAGCACATTCCAGAACAGGGAAGGAGTACTTACAGCTCTCTGCTATTGATGATCCACAATTCCCAGTGTACCTCACCATACGCCATGTTGGCTGGAGCTGCCCCTGAGAATAGTAATTCAGCATCTTCTGGAGAGCACAGATTTCTCAATACTTGTATTTATTCAATATTAAATGCATAGGTCTCCCATCTTGCTGTCCAAAGAGACTCTGGGCAGCTTACAATATAGTAAAACAATTATAAGCATAAAAACAGATTAAAATTTCAAAAGATTAAATACAGTCTGATAAACCACTAGCTCAGGGGAAAGCAGAGGTAGTGCCTTCTCTGTCACTGCACCAACTGCCTACAGCTTCTCCCTTGGGGTCCCATAACAACTAGCAGCAAAATAATAATAATAATAAAGTTGGAAGGGACCTTGGAGGTCATCTAGTCCAAGCCCCTGCTCAGGTAGGAAACCCTATACCATTTCAGACAAATGGCCGTCCAGTCTCTTCTTAAAAACTTCCAGTGTTGGAGCATTCACAACTTCTGAAGCCAGGTTGTTCCACTGGTTAATTGTTCTGTCAGGAAGTTTCTCCTTAGTTCTAGGTTGCTTCTCTCCTTGATTAGTTTCCACCCGTTGCTCCTTGTCCTGCCTTCAGGCGCTTTGGAGAATAGCTTGACTCCCTCTTCTTTGTGGCAGCCCCTGAGATATTGGAACACTGCTATCATGTCTCCCCCCCCACTCTCCCGGTCCTCAGGAAGGGCTTTAAAACCTGACTCTGGGTGCTGTGATAAAAAAGGCTCTCCTCCTAGTCTGCTTTGTCAGAGGGAGAGAATCAAGATCACGTGAAGTGTTAGTACAACTTTATAATGCCTTAGTAAGACCCCACTTGGAATATTGCATCCAGTTTTGGTCACCACAATGTAAAAAAGATGTCGAGGCTCTAAAATAATGCAGAGAAGAGCAATGAAGATTATTAGAGGGCTGCAGGCTAAAACATATAAAGAAAGGTTGCTGGAATTTGATATGTCTCGTCTAGTGCAAAGAAGGTCTAGTGGTGACATGATAGCAATATTCCAATATCTGAGGGGCTGTCACAAAGAATAAGGGGTCAACCTATTTTCCAAAGCACCTGAAGGCAGGTTAAGAAGCAACGGATGGAAACTAATCAAGGAGAGAAGCAACCTAGAACTAAGGAGAAATTTCCTGACAGTTAGAACCAGGACTTTTGTTCTCATAGAACGCCCAGAACGGAGTTCCGGTACCTTTTTTGGATGGAACCTTGTAGGGTAGGCAAGGCGGGTTGTATGATGTGTGTGAGTTACAGCACCTTTTTTTAAAATAAAACAAACAAAACAGCACTGGTTAGAACAATTTATCAGTAGCCTTCAGAAGTTGTGGGTGTTCCATCACTGGAGATTTTTAAGAAGAGACTGGGCAGCCATTTGTCTGAAATGATATAGGGCCTCCTGCTTGAGCAGGGGGTTGGACTACAAGACCTTTAAGGTCCCTTCCAACTCTGTTATTCTGTTATTTCCCACCAGCCAAAAAGTAAGTAAGCAAGCGAGCAAGCGAGCAAGCGAGCGAACGAACGAACGAACAAACAAACGAACGAACGAACGAACGAACGAATGTAGCTGACTAACAAGTGTTATTTTCCTTAACAATCCAACTATGAAAGATTTGTGCCATTACAATTTCTAATTCAGGGATGGGAATATTAAAAGCATACAGTCCATCTGAACACACTGGAAACATAACAGCTTGCTAGGACAGACAAAACAAGAATGTGCCAATACCAGGGAAAGGGAGCAGGAATTATCTTAATTTAAGATCATTACCAGCCTAAACTCAATCACTCCCTCTCTCTCCCACACATACATTCCCTCACAGATACACACAGAGCCTACATTATTATCACTATCGCTACACCAAGAGTTCCATATTTAGGGATGATGGAAAAGAGATTCAAAACCTTTAATCTTGTTGCATGTTTCTGTCTGATATTTTTAGATGGGATTATGCTTTCAAAGACCAAACATTTTGGAAAAAAGGAGGAGGAGGAACTAAAATTCAAACTTGGTGGCTTAAATTCATTTCCCCCCCACAATATTTCAGACTGATAAAAATAAATTGATAAGTACTCTTAGATTAATTAAATAGATTCCTGACTGAAGTATAAGTCATTATGTAGCAGCCAGTTTCAGGAAGTTAGAAATATTTGATATAGCATCTATACGAGGATATCCGATATTCATGATGTTCTTTTCACTTTCCTTAAGAATCTAAGGATTTTGTACTATTATCCTGCTGCCTAGCAGTGTTGTGGCAAATATGTCGTCTTAATGTAATAAAGAATGGATGAAAAAGAATACGGGTAGTCCTTGACTTATGACCACTATTGAGCCCAAAGGTTTGGATGCTAAGTGAAACATTTGTTAAGTGAATTTTATAACTTTTCTTGCCACAGTTGTTCAGTGAATCACTGCAGTTGTTAAGTTAGTAACATGGTTGTTAAGTGAATCTGGCTTCCCCATTGATTTTGCTTGTCAGAAGGTTGCAAAAGGGGATCACGGGACACCGGGACGCTGCAACCGTCATAAATACGAATCAGTTGCCAAGAATTCGAATTTTGATCACATGACCACGAGGATGCTGCAAGTGTGAAAAACAGTCACAAGTCACTTTTTTTAGTGCCACTGCAACTTTGAGCAGTCACTAAATGAACTGCTGTAAGTTAAGAACTATCTATATATATTTTAGTGAACATTAAATATTTGTAGTTATACAGGACTCATGTTAACTCATTTCCTTCCTTGCAAAGAACTTTTAAAATATCTTGAAAGATATTTGTTGCTTCTTCATAATCTTTACTTTGCTAATGTACAGCTTCTTTTGCTTGCTCTCTCCTATTGTTAAGCTATTGTTTCCTTCTTTCTGGGGGATTGCAACTGCTTCAGGATTCTTGAACGAATTTCATCCTATTACAATTGCAGGCTAAAACACCAGTCAGTCTGTTACACAGCACATCACAATCAGCAAAGAAGAACAGAAAACCTCCAATGTATGTTGTTCCTTTGATACACATGCTATTTCATGTGTATTTTCTCTCCCTTTGCCAGGTTTCCTCTACTGAGGGCAAGACTACAGAGACATTTTAAAGATTTGCTTCCTTTTCCATAGAGATTCTTATGATAATTTGCTCTTCATTTTTCCAGAATTACAAAGAACTATTGGTTGGCTGTTGAGGAAAATCTACTTTTGTTGAGGAAAATCTACTTTTGATATGGATATACGTGATTTTTAGGATGGCAACTCCCCCGTATTTTTATTTTTTTTTGACATCCAATTCTTACCCCAAGGATGGCAGCTTGCTTTCACAGTAAACCTAGATTATACATCTGAAGCTGAGCTGTTTTCTCTCAAAAGTGTCTGTCAACCCTGCTAACATCAGATGTTCTTGCTTTGACAACAGATGGAAATGTAGCCATCTTTTTCTCTTTCACTTTTAGAGTTAGATGATGCTGGGAAGAGGGATGTGGATGAGAATAGAGTTAGTCATAACAATAATAACTCAGCCGTGGGAATCAAGGTTATTGAGCTCAGAGCTGATAAAGATTTGGCGGCTTCAAGCTAATTGGGGAATGTGATTTATGACTGTTAATTGGAGGAGGGAATTGTGCTTTGCTACTTTGTGCCCAGTGAAGGGGAATTCAGTTTTTGTCTTTAACTATGTAGTGCTGATATTTTGCTTCTCGAATAAAAGATTCTTTAAGGTAAACAATGCCTCAAAGTTGTTTTGAAGAGTTTCATCTGTTGGAACCATGACAATGTCCTCATGAAAAAGAGATAGCAACAGCAATAGCATTTAGACTTATATATCGCCCCATAATGCTTTACAACTACTCTCTGGGTGGTTTACAATGTAAACATTATTTACACATTACCCCCAACAATCTGGGTCTTCATATTACCAAACTTAGAAGGATGGAAAGCTGAGTCAATCCTGAGCCCCATCAGGATTGAACTCCAGGCTATGGGCAGAGTTTGCCTGCAATACTGCACTTTAAGCACTGTGCCACCAGGGCTGTTGAGAGATGTCCACTCATTTAATGGCACAACTTCAAGGAAACTAAAATCTTAGTGAGTGTGCAAGATACTGAGCTTCTTCCCTTTGTCAAACTGAAGATGCTCCAGCTGTCAGGCTGGAATTTATAGAACTGAGTAGGATCCATTTCATTTTGCTTTGCATAGAGCCATTTTTTAAAAGTCAGGAAAAAGGTGTTTATTACAGGGCAGTGAATTTAGGATAAAAAAGGACTTTTTCATGAGTAATTTTCACCCACCTACCTACCACTGTTCACAAAACACTTTTCCTTTTGTTTTCCACCCACTTCCTTGTGAAAGGAAACTCAAAACTGTTCCAAAGTTACACCGTACAAAATTTGCTTTGGGATGACAACTTCAACCAGAAAAGGTCGGAAGAAGCTTTGATATTTCTCACTCTTTCCAAAAGTGTCCACATCATTTGTTGTTTACCGAGTTCACTGTTCCTGTCTATTTTTTTGGGGGGGGGGGCGGGAGGGGTCTGTATCTCCACCCCCAGAAATAATAGCCTCTTTCATAAATGTGATTTTTCTCACTATCACTCTTTGTTCCCATCAGCAATTTTCTTATGAGAATTTGAAATCACAAAACTCCCAACCAGTAATAAGGCAAGCAGCTCATTGCCGAATGTCAATGCTGACACCCAATCCAATAACAAGATCTGTTAGTTGACTCAGATTTTGATCATTGCAGTACATTGTGATATGTCTTCAAGTCAGTGTGGACTTGACAGCATTTTCAGAAGTGGTTTTCCGTTGCCCACTTCCAAGGGACTGGCCCAAGGTTGACTTTGTACCTAAGGTGAGATGGGTCTCCCGATTTCTAGCCTGATGCTTTAACCACTATGCCAAACTGTCTCCCAACTATTTAGAATAGACTCTTGTATGTTCCTTGGCCATCTTCCTTATGTTTACCAATTGCGATTTCTGGTTTTGTTTTCATGATTATTGGTTAGGTTTCAACCTTCATTCAATTCTTTCCATAAATCAGATCAGTAAGCAGAAGACTGTGTCAAGGTTAAAATTAAAGTCTGGTACAAACCACAGACCAGGAAGCCAAAAGCTTTTCTTTTTTTTTACAAGAAATAAGTTAACTATCCAAAAGATATACTCTTAATGCATTAAACCTATTATATACACATCCCGGCACATGTATATTTACCTTAATTCACTATTATATATAATTAACTTCCTTAACTGTGCCTAGTGATATATTTATAAGTGGTACTGCTTAACAAGGATACAAATCCCTCCCCCCCCTTGTTGATTGCCTGCTTTTCCTAGCAATAAATGCAGGAGACACACAATTTTTTTCCTTGTCTTCTCCTTTAAGAATGGGGAAATCTGTTTTTTTTCCCAGAGTTAATGGTCTTTCAACTTACACTTAACCTTCTGTACTCCTCCACGCCTTTAGACTTCAGAAAGTTCTGCTGAAGGTTGAAATAGGCTGGTAATTGCTTCTCCACTTCTCAGTCCTTATCAGTTTGTAGGAGGGAGGGAAACAATTACTTGGCGGTAGCTGGTCAGCCTCTTTAGAAGGCAGGTGAAGCTGCTTAATTCTGCTACTTTTTCTTGTGTTAGCTTCAGGGTGTCATTGCTTACTTCACCAAACTGTTGATGTTTGGTTTTGCCTCCTCTGCACACCATATTTTTTTGGGTCAAGTCTCCAAATTAATTTCCTTTCTTCCTTCCACTAACACTCACAGCCTGTGCCTTCAGTTTTTCCCTTTTCTCTCTCTACAGTATAGGTGTACTCACACTTAAAGCCTCAAGGAACACAAAACCACCAAGTAGGAAAACTCACATCTTTCCTTCCACAAAGGCCCTTCGTGTTCTCTGAACCTTTTTGCCCCCCCGCTGCCTTTTACAAGATGTAATTTGTAGCCAGTCTCAGGTAATCTAATTTGTATGTTCTGATACACTCAGAAACTTCGCACCATTGGTTTTAGAGACTTCTATTAAAATTTATACTGCTTTGGAATAGAAAAAAAAAATCCCAAACTTTTGGCTGGAATTTATTGGAACAGATGGATGTCTACTATTAAGCATTACTTCCTACAATTATTCTTAATGTTTAATGGTGGTATAATTGGAAGAAATGGTGATGTATGTTTCAATAAAATGCTTTCATCAACTGCTTTAATTGTCAGATCCTGTAACTACAGCATAAAGCATTTTGTTCTACTGATTGACATTTGACAGGCAGAACACTAATCCGTTCTGTTCATTTCCATTTATAGCTTGAACAGGCAGAAAGATTCAAATCGGGGCACAACTTCTACTTCCCAAAGGATGAAAAAGGACTGATTTATATTACATGCAAAGCTACAGTGCACTGAAAGGGTTTAGGGGGAGGGGGGACACCAAGGTGAGGAACACAAAAACACAATTGCATCCCTTTGGGGCAGGGGTAGGCAACCTTGGCTCTTTTATGACTCGTGGACTTCAACTCCCAGAATTCCTGAGCCAGCACAGCTAGCTCAGGAATTCTGGGAGTTGAAGTCCACGCATCATAAAAGAGTCAAGGTTGCCTACCCCTGCTTTGGGGCAATGGTGATGCACTGTTTCTTGCACAGCCACTCTCTGCCTGCCTGTTTTTCTTATTTCAAACTCTCAAGAATTTGGTCACAGAAGAAATATTGATCTTACTATTCTCAGGAGGGCATTTCAAAGTTAGGGGACTGCCTAGGGAAGAACCTCCTCTTTCAAGAAAGCACCATGCTGTGTTAGTCTGTAAAATATTAATAATGCAAAAATCTACATGCACATACAGACTCCATCCACATCCCTTTATTGGCAAAGACTGAGCATTCCTAGCTATAGTAATAGAAGTGCACTATGCTGCTGTGGCATTAGTTGGCATTAGGCTGCTATGGGCTCTACTACCTCTTTGCCAGTTTTGATTAGCCACTCCCTGTAGGCCATGGAATGGTTTCATTTTTACTACAAAGTCCAAATGAAACATCTTCAAGAAATCATCCCATCCGTGGAAGGGAAGATGCTTTTGAGGCATGGTAGAAAGGACGAAGGCAGAAGGAGCTTTTGATGGAAACGTTAAGAAGGCTGTGGAAGAACAGAAAAATTTTGTATTTGGCTCAATCCAAGCAAGATTGAGTAGCTGTGAGCATTAGGACCCATTCAGTTCAGAAACCTTCTGCCTTTACCTTTGGATGAGGTAACATTCTCTCAGACAGAACTGATGCACCATTGGGAGTCCTCTTAAGACTCATGGCTCTGGGTTGAAGGGTAAATCGCAGCCATAGTCAAGAGGACTTTTACACAACTCCATTTTGTGTGCCAATTACAGAGCAAATTGCTCAGTGACTCACACCCCGAGTACCTCGCAATTGGACTGTTGCAACACACTTTATACGAGGCTATCCATGAAGACCATCTGGAAGCTACAATTCATCCAGAATTTCAGCAGTGTGATCTAATGGCCACAAGAAACAATCTTGATGTACAGGAGGAAGAGTTGCAGCCAAGACAGTATTCAACTTACAAGATTGATATCAGCCCTTCAAGGCAGAAAGGACTAAGAAACCAAAGTTTTGAGTGCTAACATTACTTTTATTATAAGGTTAGAGTAACAAATGTTTTTGAGTCTAAATGTCCTTCCCCTCTCCTTCCTTTTATCTTTGTGAGAACTAATGGGGTCATTTCTGAGATACTTTCACAAATTATATTTCTGCCCTGGACTCATATATATATATATATATATATATATATATATATATATTATTGTTGTTTTGGTTATGGCCCTTTCTCAAGTTCCTCAAAGTTATTCTTTCTCCCCATAATATGTGGGGAGCTAGGAGCATACCACAGTACACCCTGGCAACATGGCTTACAGAATTGCACTGCTTGCTACAGGCTATTAGGCACAATTCAAGGGGTTACCGCCATCTTGTTACAGGGCAAGATTATCTCCGATTATGTCTGCCCATCTCATGAGATCCAAGAGACTCAGCTTGAGTTGCCTCCATAAAACACTGGAATCCAGCTGTGCCTTCTTCTTCATAACAGTGTCTCCATCATAGCACCTGTCCTTTGGACCTCATTTCTCCAGATTCAGATGGCTCCCAACCTTCCTGGTGACCTTCCATAAGACTTTAAAACTTGTTCTCCCCCCCTCTAAGCTCTGAGTTAGGATATTGGATGAACCTGTTTGGAAAAGTGTTTTAGATTTTTGAATACACTGTGTTTTGGGCCATTATAGTGCATTGTTGTGTTTCTTTTATAGATATTGTCATTTTGTGAGCTGGGCAGTCATACAAGTGACTTAAATGCTAAATAAATACACACTGACCAAAAGCAAACCAACCACACACTGGTGGCTTAACGGCCTGTATGAGCCAAGTCAAATTGCCTGCTTTGGTTGTTAGGTTTTATTGCTTAGCCACTTCTTGGATGTACAATGATGGAACAGCTGCCTCTGCCTCCCATCTTCCTCCACTCACAGAGCTCTGCACAAGCTTATTTTAGGTGGCAAAAAGCCCTTTGAGCTGTCCTATCCCTGAAGTGTTTACAGGCACTTTGTCACTGTCAACCTTTCCCTGAGATGACCTGTTTCTGCTCTGCCTGCGCTCTGAAGAATCAGCTTAGGAAATGTCAAGTATTCTGCCAAAAAAATCTCAGCATGTTATCTTCCTAAGCGGCTGCAGCTCATTCACAGAATAACCTATTTTCGTCAACAGCTGGCCAGATTAGTTTTCCAAACAAATTAGCCTTGACTTCAACAGAAATTTAGCATACCTACTATCTGTCAGTAAAATTGTGTTGGATAGTGAGAGTAAGAAAAAGTTTAATTAAGCCTGTAGATGTGATAAGGGTATTGAGCCAGTATAAGAGAAAAGTCCCTTTAGAGTCCCAGGAGAATTCCTTGGCTGGGATCAGAAGAAACACGAAAAGCTATCTTATTTTAAGCCAAACCCTGAGGGTTCCTGGAAAATTGCATGCAGGAAGCTTTCCCAGCCCTACCTGGAGATATTAGGGTATAACTCTTGGCCAATGAAGAGTTAAGGTCAATAGCAGGTTAGTAAATGCTTAAGAA
Source organism: Protobothrops mucrosquamatus (assembly GCF_001527695.2). Taxonomy (NCBI): domain Eukaryota; kingdom Metazoa; phylum Chordata; class Lepidosauria; order Squamata; family Viperidae; genus Protobothrops; species Protobothrops mucrosquamatus. The sequence goes on along the minus strand of NW_015387377.1, from coordinate 95,299 downwards.
CTGGCTGTGCCAACCCCATTGTTGCTGGGTGATGGGTGCACTAAATATAGTAGCTTAACTCTGCTCTTAACCGGCTCACAAAATTTCAGAATTTTAACAATTTGGCTTTGTGAACCTGTGTGAGCCAATTGAAAAACACTACTGGCTATAGTGCAAGAAAAGGGGGCTGTACATTCCTGGTGAAATAGGACTGAGTATTTATCGGTTCCCCACCTTAGTGAATGTTCGAACTTACAACAGCACTGAAAAAAGTGACTTATGACCATTTTTCACCCTCACACCCATTGCAGTATCCCTAGGGTCATGTGATCAAAGTTCAGTCGCTTAGCAACTGACTCATACTTATGATGGTTGCAATGTCCCCGGACCATGTGATCACCTTTTGAGACCTTCTGACAAGCAAAGTCAATGGGGGAACCCAGATCCAGTCATGTCCATTCCAAGATAAATTTTGAACCACCATCCATCACCTCCTCACAAGATATATTGTCATAGAAATAACACATATTTTAGGCTTTCTCTCTTTGCCATACTTCTTGGGTGGCCAAGGGAGTGAGGAACACAGATATGGTGAAGAATAAATTTAAATAGGTAAAAAGTATAATGTTTTCAACTTATTTGTTTAATTGGATTCTCATAAATCCAGTTTTACGACTTGTGTGGAGAATATATCATGTTTTAGATCATATTTATGCAGAAATATTGAAAATTCAAAAGAGTTCACAAACATTTTAGTAATCCTGTAAACACCTTATAAGCTGTCCATGCCTGCTTTTATAGGATTTTTATGATAGGAAGAATATTGTGTATGGCACGAATATTTTTATTTACTTAACAGTTAATGGAATGACTATGTTCATGGGACTTCTAAAATAATTCTCAAAAAATGGCTTTTGTCGATAGCCATTAGTGACCATGGAAAAATAATGACAGCGTTAATCAGCACAATTCAAATGTATAACCCCAGGGAAATTTATTAATAGTGTTTAATTGCAGTAAACCAAAAATATTCATATTCTTTGCTATTAAAAATCACATCAATTCGCAGCTTGTCAGTTGAATAACATTGTTTATAACCCTACTTCTGATTTCAACAAGTATCTTGAATTTCAAAACTCCATTGTTAAATAAACATATGAATGTGGTTATTGAATTAATTTGATAGCCTTTGTACTTTATGAATACATATTTCCTAAACATCAAAGGCACAATCAAGCAAAAGTTAAGCATTTGGAAATCCACTTTACTTCAGTATGAAGAACATTGCAGTTGGTGAACATTTGCACTGAAATTCACAGAATATAAAAAGATGGGATCATTCCTCAATTTATTTTTCATATTCTTTCTGATGACAGCAGGTTCCCTGATAGCTTTGACTATTATCAATTCTGATTAATAACATTACAAAAACAGTGCAAATGCTTTAAGGAACTACCACCCTAGATTTCTTCAAGATAGACTATTTTTAGCTACAATACATATTGATTTCTAAAGACAGTCAACATTAATTGGATGCATATGTCCACAGATCCTGTCAAAGGTGACATTACAATGTGTATTTCTCCTTCAGTACTTAAAGAATTCAAATGAGAATTTATAGGACAATATAAAAATGATTATTTCACAGAACTATGATTCTTAACGTTGTTATAATGTGAGGTATACATTGAGTATCAATCATTGCATTTTATAATTTTGACGTGGTGGTAGATATCTAATTACATTCATTTATTTCAACTTAGGTAATATAAAGATGCTCTTTCCCTAATTGGAAAATGTTATTAAATATGATTTGGAATTCAGAGAGCTACTGTAGGTACACTGGAGGTTTCTGGCGTGCCTGAATTACACTTTATGATTGTTTCTATTTCAAATAGCAGATTCCCAAGCCATATCATATCCCAAATTTTGAAAGTTCTCCACATGATATGGAAAAGACTTCTAAACTTTGATATCACCCTAGTAGTTCCTTAGAGCTTGAGAACAATCCCCAACAAAGGGCCAACCATGATCAAATATCCCTTTTCATACTAAAGATGCATCAAAGTATCTTAGAAAAATTGGCAGTCACAAGCAATTAACACCTAAAAAGAGAAACCTAAATGGCAACTGACAGTAAGTTACTCATCGTATTTGCTTGTAGAACATTCAGTCCCAATATTGAAAAATAAAGGCTTCTGTGTAATAAATGCATTTCCAAGTTTTCTTTTCACCCACTGAATATTTTGTGATTAACAGGTCACTTAAGCCAAATCTCGGTGCTTGTGGCTGGTTAAAATCATTCTCAATATGTCTTCAATGGCAGTTCTGGAATGTCATCTCTCGTGTCAGTTCTCTTTATTTCTTTGTCACACAAGCCACTGCTTTCTTAGCAGCATCTTCAAGGTCACTTGCAGAAGTAATGGGAAGTCCACTTTCATTCAGAATGCGCTGGGCTTCGTGAACATTTGTTCCTGAGGGGAAAGAGGAGAAAAAAAAAGTCAATTCCTATTTCCTTCTAGTTGTTAATAAAGGAGAATATTTGTAGCTCAGGGTTGAAATGAGGGGCCCTTGGTGCTCTCTGAGCTTAGTTGTTTTCTTGCACACGTTTCATTACCCAAACTGGGTTGTTGCTGATGATGATGTTACCTAGTTTGGGTAATGAAATGTCTGCAAGAAACAACCAAACTCAGAGAGCACCAAGGACCCCTCACTTCTAGTTTTTGAAAGCCATAAGAGGAACTTGAAGGTACAATAAAGATCAAGCACATTTCATATGGTGGGCCCATGAAAAAAAGACATAGAAATATTAAAACTATTTCTAGTTGTATGAAACTTATAGGTCTTTTGGATTTTGACTCTATGCCATTAAAGTACACGTCCAGCTTTTTCTTTGTAATGCCTCCTCCTATGTTTAAATTTTACACTGAATCTAAATAGGTAACTGAATCAAACTGAATCTGCTAGTTATAGGATAACTACTGTAAAATAACAGTATTGATCTCCTATGGATCCAGAAGACAGAAGAAGTCAATGACAACCATTTGGCTAACTTAATACTGAGTAATTTAACTTACTTCAACTGTATATTAATAGATAAATAGCTCTTCATGAAATGTTTCAAAAGAATAAATTACACAGCACAGGATCCGACAAGGAATATTAGCAAAGACGTAAGATATAGATCAAGATTTCCCCCCCCCCTATAATACAAATTACTCTGGTGGAGATTATAAATAGCCTACCATGATTTATTTTTGTGTCCATTTATCAGAATAAAAAAGAAAGCTAACACCAGAAAACTAAATCAAAATATATATTGCATAAAAAACGTACAGACTCTGGTGTGTTCTTACGACATGAATATAAACAGAGGTCTTACACCTATCCGATTATCTGTTCTCAAAGGCAAAAATCTCTGCTAGGTCTACTACTAGAGATTTATTTATTTATTATTATTTATTTATTTATTTATTAATTTAATTTATATACCGCCCTTCTCCCGCAGGACTCAGGGCGGTGCACAGCATATTAAAACAAGTACAAATACAAAATACAAAAAATATAAACCCCTATAAAACCAAATTAAAAACCAAATATTAGAAGCTGTTATTCCTATTAAAATTATTCTTAAAATCATCCCTAAGTAAAATCCTCCCTAGGTCAGGCCCGCNGCTCCTCAAAGGGAGCCCCATGTAGAGAGCATTACAGTAGTCCAGGCGGGAGGTGACGAGAGCTTGAGTGACTGTGCGCAAAGCGTGGGTGGTTCCTCTATCACAGAACATTTGCTTTCCATGCAGAAGGCTCTGCATCTCTAAATAAGGTTGGGAAAAGTCAGGGCTGTCCTCAGAAACATTTACTGCCAGGAAATGAACCAACAAGATGATACTCCTTTGTTACAATTCCACATGCAGGAGTAAACATTTAATTGTCAGGTCAGCACTGGTGATGGGACGCTTCTCCAAATCTGACAGGATGCAGCTACTTTAAAAGCTGAAGAATAGGCTGTGCTGCACACACAGTTCAAGAGAAGAACTGAGAAGAACAGAAAGGGGCTGCTGCAGTTACTCTGAGCACTTGTTGTCAGAAGCAGATATCTTAGTCTCTCTCTACTGCCGGGCCTGATGCTGAGAAGGACCTTTCACAGAGTAAAACCACACAAGCCAACACTGTGATTCACTACTACTCCATTTCTTTTACTCCAGCATTCTCTGGTATGTCCAGTATATGCTTCAACCCTGTGCAAGAAGTTCACCCAACGTATCTTCTGAATTGGCCAAGCAAGAGATTACACAGACTGTAAATTCTGTTGTAGGGTAATATATTTCCCTTAGGAAGGGAAAAAAAGTTACAAGTTTTTTTAAGTTTTACGTTACAGCCTTATGCATGTTTACCTGACTGCAAGCCTCTTTTTTTTGTCTTTAAACAAAGAGGGGTTTTGTTCTGAATAAATATGCATAGGACTGAACCGTCAGAGATCTAGAAGTGGACAGAGCCATCAAGTTCAGTCAACCTAAGACTTGTCGCCTGCAAAGAAAGAAAGGGAGAAAGGAAGAAGTCATAAATTAAGAGAGACGTTTCAGGGATGTGGGTGCTACGCTCTGTCAGGCTCCTCCTATACAAGGCACATGCATGGCCAAACGAGAGGAGATTAATTAAGAAAAAAATGACTGATCACTGCTCACATCCTGTAGCTCTTTGTTCATTAACGCTGAAAAAAGACAGGCCCAGTTGAAATGTTCTGACAGAAATGCTCACACAAATTTAGTTCCTCTCCAGAAGTCTCTCTCTCTCCCCCTCTCCCCTCTGTTTTGATGCTGATTGGGCACTTCGTGACACTAATGGCATCTTTCCCTTGGTAGCAGAAAGTATAATGTGCATAACCAATGGCTGTCACTATGCTCTGGCAGGTTTAACCATGAACAATGAATGCCAATAAGGAGGATCCACAATACTATTAAAAAACTGCTCCCAGGGTAGAAATCTCATCCCCTGAGTGAAATATTCACACATGTATTATGATTTTGACAGGAAAAGGGACAACAGTCACATCCTGTCCTCCTGAAGTGCTAAAATGTTTAACACAATCAGCCAGATCTTCTGTCCTGCCCGACAGGTAAAAAATGTTTCTACTTATAAATCAAAATGGCAGGTAACTTGGAATTAGAACAAGCAGCAAATGCATTTGAGAAATTGTAATTCTAATTAAAAGGCCGTCCATGAAGCATGATTAATAGAGCTAAGTTTTACCTAGTAGAAGGTATTTGTTATCTTGCATAGTGTTTTGTGAATAGTCTGTTTGGTCAGTATTCCTGCAGCAATCTTAAAAACAGGTTGCTATTATCTTCATATCCCTGGAAAGGAGTGTGTCAGTGTGCATGTTTGGTGTGCACAACTGGGAAAAAGAAAGAGGAAGCTAACTTGTAATTCTGCCGTACTGGCAGGACTTGAACAATCTTCCTGATTCACAGCTCAGTCTCTCAACCAGAATATTACACTGACTTTAACTCCTGATTTCATTTCCAATAATTGTTTTTAGGCCTTAAGATTGAACTTTCAATCCCCGCTGGTCTCTTTTAGCACTCGAGTTTTGATGAGCAACATATATCCACTGTAGATGTTCAATAGTTATGATCGTCATTTTACTATATATTTTTTAAATCTCTGAACTGTGATGCAAAAGAAATAAGCAAAGAAATGCTTTGCTTTAAGGCATCAGTCAGTTTTGTCACTGAATTAATTTTAAGTCTGTCTGTCTCTCCATTCATCCATCCATCTCTCTCTTATCTCTCTGCATATACATGCTACTTTTCTCTATGAATGTAAATATTTTAGTTATTAGCTTGCTTGTTTAATAGGAGAAAATATTGTTTTAACAAAGCTTCAAACATACTGATATAATACATAGTTTCTCAGAGTTCTGAAACTTATTCAGATAAAACTGTTTTGAAAGATATTTTTAAACCCAAAGAATCATAAGGAGAAAAACTTTGTGGGTGCTAAGAAAGACACCTCTTGAATTCTCTTCTTTTTCCCCAGGAAAGTGGATGAGATACGAGATGCTTTCAGGGGGAGGCGGATACAACTCCCTTCCTTAGAGTGGTTACATGACATTTATAAAATGTCATAAAAAGGATCATGTTATTGCTATCTAGAAAGGTGTATTACACTAATACACTAAGGTGTATTAATTATGTGATAAGAAAAAGTCTTGCAAGATCTTTTCTTTGTACTGCATTTTTGGAAGAACATTGATTCTTAATGTTAAAATTCAATAATCCACAATTTCACAATTCCAGCAGCATGTGCAATCTATCTCAATTGTAAGTATATGAGTATTAAAAAGTGGGCTCAGCAGTGTGTATGAAATATCAAACTATAAGCAACAATACCACTGAAATTAACTTGTACTAGAACTGTAGTTTATCGTCTACTTCTACCCCAGGATAAGTTGGGCTTCTGCTTCTTTTCCAAACAATTCCACTGTATTTGTGCCACTTTCTATGGCATTGAACACTTTTGCAACTCTATGCACCTCCTAAGCTCACAAAAAAGGTGAGAGAACATTGGCAAAGACATTGGAGTGGGACTAACGGTCAAGAAACAATGTCCAGTAAAGAGGGATCATTATTTTGTTGGTATAAAAGTTAAGGATGATGATGCTTATTATGGATACAAACCTTCACCCTCATGTTTATTATGTTTTTTCCAATATTAGTTTTTTAAGATATTAACTTTGGTATGATGAACTGGCATTCTAGGAGTGATCTCTCTCTCTCTCTGTCTCCCTCCTTCCCTCCCTCTGTGTGGGTATGAGTGTGCTCAAAGTACATATGCACAGTATGGAAAATATATGGTTAATTACTTAGTTGGAGAACTGGACTATTTGTACTGACAGTAGTTCCCAAAACAAACAACAAACTAACAAACTCTAGTGCTCCCTTAGTGCTAATCATTACTGTTCTACATTTATACACATACTAGAGGCTCAAGGCACCTTCTCAAAGGCAAACATAATTTTGACCTAATTCCCTTTTCCTTTGCCACTAGAAAATAATGAATCTTATCTCAATATTTGTGCTGCTTCAGCTTTTTTAATTGGAGATCATACTAAATGCAGATACTAGTACGTTACTCGTTCTAAAAACGATTGTGTGCTCTCATCAATATCCCAGGTCATTTTCAAAGAATGTGTTGATCAAATATAGTCTGGATTGTTTCACAGGCAATTTATTAAAAAGGCAATATGCTGAGCTGGTTAAAATTTCCAACGGGCATCAAGATTGTTTTAGTTTGGAGGATGTGTCAAGCTCTCTGTAAATGTCAAAAGAGAGTCTTCTCTTTCTCCTGTTTTTGATATCGCCTGTATCAAAACCTTATCAATGTTTAATTATTTATTTAAATTAAATTTATATGCCACCCACTTCACTATGCAAAGCAACTCTGGGCAGCTGACAATAAAATATCCATAGGAAATACTGGAAATGAGAAAAAAAAATCATCTGCAACCCACAGAACTATTTGTTGCTTTGGCAACTGTCGGTCGGTAGGTAGGTAGGTAGGTAGGCAGGCAGGCAGGCAGGAAGGAAGGAAACCATTATTAGTGTTCTGAGTTTAAAAAAAGTGTTTGAAGAACATATTCATAGATAGACACAATATTTATAAAGGTGTTACAAAGGGATCTACTACAGCAATCTAGAATTGAGATCCAAACTACTTATAGTTGCTTGTAGATTTCTATAGTGCCATTCAAAAATGGTGAAAAGACCAAGACACGTTTGTAGAGTTGTAGTTTTTATCCAATCTATTTTTATTACTAATTTTCTTATTATAAGAAATACTTTCATAATAGTTATCAGTTATTTCTGCAAAAAATGTTCTTCGAAGGCATAAAGGTAAATAAAATTCATTGCATAGAATGGAAAAAATCCTACGCAAAAGTGAGAGAGAGAGAAAAAAGATTGACCTCATTGCATTTTCATGAACGTCATAAACAAGAATGAGTGGTTCAATAATATCAGCTGCACTCAGCTTTATAAATAAATAAAAATTAAATATTATTTCTGAAATGTAAGGAAACAAAAATATTATATGCATTTGCATTTGTTAAAGCATAATGTTAAAGCCATAAAAATGCTCAGTATTTTTTTAAAAATGTTTTGCAAAGGGTCATTGTTTGGAATCCGTGATTGTTTGGAATCCGTGATCAGTTTGAATAAACTGAGCTTCCTTTGATATTTGAAGTGCCAGAAATCTTTAAAAAGGTTGCAACATATTTAACAGAGGAAGTCTAAAAAAATAAGAGTTAAGGTTTTTTTTTTTCCTTCCTGACTATGGTTTAAAAACACAGAACTTTTCTTTTACTGAAGTAAACCAACATTAACCTACTGCCACTGGATGGTGTTAGAGATCTGTAAACAGAGTTTCAGTCCCAGGCAATCAAAACAATCTACACTGTGCTTGCACTGAATGAAGCTATTAAACAGAGAAAAAAAAGTGGAAGAGAAATTTGCATGGTTTCTCTCTATAATCAAGATTTCCCTTAAACGTGAACTGTAATACACGGGGTAATCAGACCAACCATTTTACTAACTGTGCCACAGCTGGATTCCAAACCTATTCAGATCATTGGAAGAATGAAAAAAAAAAGCGCAGAATTTGGTTTTCTTATTATTGTTAGAAACCAGGAGTGCATGTAATATTTGCAAGAATAAAGAAAACATATTTGTAATCGGCTGAGTTTATGTTCCGCATTAAGTCATAATGTAGTTGACTGGACCTGTTTTCTTCAAACCACTTTTTAATTATTTTGTGGCATTATTTGCAGTATGTTAAACCAATACATGAGAGCTGCAATGGAGATGGACTAGTGCAGGGGTCTTCAGACTTGGACCTTTTATGATTTGTGGACTTCAACTCCCAGAATTCCTCAGCCAGCATGCCTGGCTGAGGAATTCTGGGAGTTGAAGTCCACAAGTCATAAAAGGGCCAAGTTTGAAGACCCCTGCACTAGTGCAATCTTATAGTGCCACGTGGCCTCTTCAGATTCTCCTCTATCCATCAATCAAAATACCTAAAGAAAGAGATACTTGCAGTGGGTTTGTATCTGTGTATGGAAATCCTAATACGGTGCATAGCTCTTTGACTTTCTCATTTATTAAATCAGATACCGGTAGTCCTCGACTTACAACAGTTTGTTTAGTGACCATTCAAACCTACTTACAACTTATCACTTATGACCGTTTTTCATACTTATGACCGTTGCAGCATCCCCATGGTCACATGATCAAAATTCAAACACTTGGCAACTGACTCATATTTATGATGGTTGCAGTGTCCGTAGATCCTGTGATCCCCTTTTGCAACTTTCTGACAAGCAAAGTCAATGGGGAAGCCAGATTCACTTAACAAGTTACTAACTTAACAACTGCAGTGGTTCACTTAACAACTATGGCAAGAAAAGTTGTAAAATTGGGCAAAATTCACTTCACAAATGTCCTGCTTAGCAACATAAATTTTGGGCTCAATTGTGGTCGTAGGTTGAGGACTACCTATATTTGTTTCCTGGTCCTGATCTACATCTTTATTATTTAAAACATACCCCTCAGCATATTATATTCTATTACTTTCCAAACTACTTTTTAATTATTTATTTATTAAATGTATACACCACCATCTCACTGTCTGAAGCAATTCTAGGTGGCTTACAATGTAATAAAAAATAGAAATGTAAAAACAATTATAAGAACAATTAAAATGACAGAGGATTAAACATAGGTTAAAAAAAAACAGGCTCGAGTGGGGCGAAGCAAAGATGGCGCCTTTCCTGTTACTGCACCCACCACCTCTATCATAAAGTGACTCTATTGAGAGGCTAGGCCAAACTAGCTTTCCAAATAGGTAAAAAATCTTGGCCCTGCCCCTTTGGTTAATATTACAGAAGTCCTCAACTTATGATCAGCTGCTTAGTGGCCACTCTAAGTGACAATGAACCCCAAAGGTACTGGTAGGCCTTCCTCCCCAGTGATGCTTCCCGTGGTCATATTTTGGCCTGCATTTATGGCATTCACAAAGCTACCTGCTCCATTCAAAAGGAGGTCACCAATGCATGTATAAATATATGATGGATGTAAATTCCTATTATGTAGCTCTTGAGGCAGCGGGAGATACGAGAGATAGGTCAATCTCCTTGTGTAAGTCTGTAATCTAAGAAAATCTTCCTATAGGTTGTACGGGCAGTAATTACCTAATTTTAATCCAGCCCTTTCAACAATTAGTTATAAAAATCTTTTGAAACAGAGGAGGTGCACTTGCCCGTCAGGAACAATTACTTCATCAGTGAAATGCAGATTACATGATTCTTCTAATTGCTTTGGGCCCTTTTAAAAAAAAAAGTACTTCTCAGCCGAGGATTACTCATTCTTTCTTTTATATCAAATAAGTAAATACCTGTAAGTATAAAGTTACTATTTTTGAACGAGAGACTAATCCTTCCTTTATCCACCGGTAAAACAGCTTGTAATCATTACACAGCTTAGAACAAAGATTTGTCCAGAAAATCATGCTAAATCAAGACAGAGTTGACTGATTAAAACTTTACTCATTAAGACATCTGCAACAGACTGCTGCAGGTCAGCAAAGAATTTTTTAAAGTCCAGCCACAAATCTGCTAAAGATTTATAGGAATAATTATGAACCTTCTGTCGTAGAAATGCATCAAAGGGAACGGATTGCTCCATCCTGTATTCTTTCAGCTTCATTTTACAGTATCCTGGACTTTTCATCATTATGAATTATTGTTAATTTTTATCTCAAATCATGTGAGATTTATTTAATTAAGAGACAAGTATGGAAAACCAGAGATTAGAGAAATAGTGTGAACTTTTTATAAGGAAGATTAGAATCATCATCAGTACTATCTCGGCTAATGTTATGAAGTTTGTTGGCAAGGCTGCATCCTAGATTCTAGAGCAGGGGTCTTCAAACTTGGCCTTTTTATGACTTGTGGACTTCAACTCCCAGAATTCCTCAGCCAGGCATGCTGGCTGAGGAATTCTGGGAGTTGAAGTCCACAATTCATAAAAGGGCCAAGTTTGAAGACCTCTGTTCTAGAGTAATATGTCAAAATAATAAAGACCATTCCCATGAGAACTGTGTTGTAATAATCACAATATCTGATTCAGAGATCAGACCTGTTACTTTGCAGACAATCTGACACCTTCTGGACTTAGAGCCTGGTGAGAGTAAAGCATCCTACCATAACTTGGTAGTCTTCAGATGGATGGTTGCTTTAAAGGAAACGATGGTTGCTTTAAGAAAGGATGCTTTAATCCCACCTGGTTCTAGACCCAAAGGGAATCAGACCATCTGCAAAGTAGCAGGTCTGATCTCCGAATCAAATCTTGTGGTTGTTACAACATAATCCTTATGGAAATGACCTTTATTGATTTGACATTTTGCTCTAGAATCAAAGATGCAGCCCCTGATAACAAACTTCATAAACATTAGCCAAGATAGTATTGATGATGATTCTACTCTTCCTTGTAAAAAGCCCACACCATTTCTATAATGTCTGGTTCCCCATACTATAATCTCTGGTTTTCCAGACTTGTCTCTCAATTAAATAAATCTCGCATGATTTGAGATAAAAATTAACAATAATTCATAGATGAGAATTCCAGGATACTGTGAAATGAAGCTGACTTGGTAGCCTCCAGATGGCCACAGGCAAGAGTTCTAGGATATGCAATCCTAATATACCTGAAGGGTATCAGGTTGGAGAAAGCAGCCTTAAAACTATGAGAAAGTATGAATGAGCTGAAATGTTGCAACAGTGAATCCTATGTGGGTGACTGAAACATTGGCATGTTTAGCAAGGTTGATTTAACACAGTTTTCCGTCAAAGAAAAAGAATATAGCAAATTCCATGTTTTGTCCATACCATTTCTAGCTGAATGGGGATTCGAGACAAGTGACAGGCAGCATTTTTTACTATTTCTGAGGTATTAGCTGAAGTCCAGCCAACCTAGAATGTTGAGTCTGAGTCTCCTTCAACCAATAAGAATGGCAAATGGGCTGCTCTCTGTTTCACGTCCTCCAGCATTTGTTGCCCTGAAGCAACCATCTCATTCTCGTTTCACATGAACTGAAATGGTCTCCTGCTTGAGCAGGGGGTTGGACTAGAAAACCTCCAAGGTCCCTTCCAACTCTGATATTTTATGTTCTAGAAAATTAGTTCCAACATCAACCCTCGGAGAATTGATCAAATGAAATAAAGATACCCAACAAAGCTTGAATTCCACCACCTACCTTCAAGTCGGACCACGAGAGGCACTTTCAGTTCAAGCTCTCGGCAAGCTTTGGTGATACCGTTGGCAATAATGGCACAATTGACAATTCCACCAAATATGTTTACTAAAATTGCTTCAACCTGGGGAAGAAAAAACTTACATTTAGTCTTTCAGAAATGCACCTATGTTGTAAACATATGCTTTTAAATAATAATTTAGGCTCTTATCAGAATGATTCCAAGCACACACAGAAACAGTGAGCCCATCAAAATCCAAGTATCAAAATCCAAGTGTCAAACTAGGAGTGGGAAAACCCAAGTTCAAGCCCACTTTCCATGTCAGAAACTCCCTGGATGACTTTGGATCATGTACTTCCCCAACCCACTGCTTTTAAGTTTTTTTGTTCATTTATTTATATCCCCCCCCTTTATTATTTTTATAAATAACTCAAGGCAGTGAACATATCTAACACTCCTTCCCCCTCCTATTTTCCTCACAACAACCGTCTAACCTTGATTGAGCTGAGAGAGAAGGACTGGATCATAGTCACCCAGCCACCCTTCATGCCTAAGACAGGACTGGAACTCACCGTCTCCCGGTTTTTAACCTGGTGCCTCCACCACTAGACCAAACTGCCTCTTTAAAACTCCCAGAAAAAAAGATGGTATATAAATGAAACTAAAAATAATACAATAAATAATGACAACTACGATTCAATACATCATAGGCTTGAACAGGTAATTTTTCAAATTTTTTTTGACCCAAACCGAATTTTCCAAATCAAACTAGCTGAGAAAGAAAGACAACTAATTTTATGAAGTCCGAAATAGCTCAGCTTACTTTCTGTGCCCATGTGATGATTAAAGTACATGTTACGTTAATCTGACCATCTGCACATGAATAATTACAGAAGATCCTGATGTCAATTAAATCTGGAGAATAATTAAGGGATTGTAAGATATAAAAAACAGTGACGGCCTTGAGATCAGATAGTGATGATCCTGGATATGATGCAATGTTCTTGCATCATACCATTAATTTACCTTTATTCTCTTCCAGGATACGATTGTTGTTGATGTTGTTTACTACCAAGCCTAGCCAACATTTGTGGTATTCCCTAATGGTTTCTTCCTCCAAGAACTATTTATTTATTTATTCTGTTTTGAGACTGCCTAATTCCAAAAGATTCTGGGCAGATTACAATTCAATACTAATCAGGCTCCATACTACTTAATGTTACATCTGCTGAAGCACATCAAATGCACCCTTTTGTTGAGTTGAATTATTATTATTAGTATTACTACATCTTTAATTCGATTCACAGTCTGGGACTGATAAAACTTAAAAGTTCAAGTCCTAACAAAGGACCTATGAGCTGATATAAGGTATACAAGCATACATAAAGTATATATATAAGGTAGCATCTGAGTCTACCTATTGAGTCCTTACTAAGGACCTGGGATAAGCAAATCTGCATCTAGATCTTCCATTAAACATTATTGTTGTTGTTGTTGTTGTTGTTATTTTGAAATGAGATTCAATATCTTCAAAATCTGAAAGTAAAGGCCCTAGGGAACCGAGTGGGGAGACGTTATTGGAAAGTGAGTACATTAACTGAAAATTATTCTCTGATTTGCACTTTTTAAGAGCATGAGAAGAATCTCAGAGGCTTTTAAAGCTCGCATCTTTTTTAAATCAAAGAAATGTTTCAGTTTAGTTTTTAAAGGGGGCACCAAGCCGTGACTCTGTGTATCTAGGGAGAGCTCTTTGGTTTTAGTAAGTCCTTGAAATGAAGACCCGAATCTCTGAATTCTGAGTTCAAAAGATTGAGATGCTTTGAAAAAAAAATGTCAGTTCTCCATTATAGTGATGAACCCACTTTGTGGCGAAGGAGATGCATAAAATGCATTTAAAGTGCTTTAAACTACATCTTCTATAGAGCTTTGAGAATTATGATGAGTAACAGAATCCCAACCCTCTGATTTAAACATTGCTGGGAGAAAAGGGGGTCTAAGAACCCTTTGATACAATCTATTTTGGTATGACATATTTTTCTTATTATAGAATATTAACATATAGGTTGCTCTTTTCTAATGGAGAGATTTACACTTTCAACAGTATGACATTCGATACCAGGGAAAATGTAATATATTCCCCAAGATTGTGCATTTGTTGTTTGTTTAATGACTGTGTAGAATGAAATTTAGAACAGCACAAGCACTAGATTGTACTCCATTAGTAAATAGCAACTATTTCTCCTGTAGTAGCTCAGGAACAAACAAACACAAATGGGTTATTTCCCTTTCTCGTGCTGATTATTGAGGCTACGCACTCCATAATCCCAACCTGGGAGAACTCATTTAGCCAATATGTTCTTAGAAATGGGAAACAAGGTAAAGTTACCAATCCGCCTTTCCCCAGATGGGAAATGTTTGCTTTTGCTTGCTTGTTTTCATACATTTTTAAGCCTGCATTAATTCTGAAGACTCTGAACACTCTGCAATACTCTGTGGTACAGGACTGCATATAAAGAGAATGGCTACTTCATGGCCTGTTGGGTTTGACAATAAGCTTTCATTGGTCTCATTTATATTTTGATTCAGTTATTTTCTGGGGAGAGACATTTGATCTTGTTCAGATAAAGCTTTGTTGTGCTTTCAATTATATATATATATATATATATAGGAAAGAAATATAATACAGGTAGTCCTCAACTTACAACAGTTCTTTATTGACCGTTCAAAGTTACAACAGCATTTAGAAACATGACTTTTCACATTTACGACCTTTAGAGCACCCCCATGGTCACATGATCAAAATTCAGACGCTTGGCAACTGACTCATATTTATGACGGTTGCAGCATCCTGGGGTCATGTGATTACCTTTTTCGATGGGGAAGCCAGATTCACTTAATAACCATGTTACTAACCTAACAACTGCAGTGATTCACTTAACAAATGTAGCAAGAAAAGTTGTAAAATGGGGCAAGACTCACTTAAGAAATGTTTCACTTAGCGACAGAAATGGTTGTCAGTCGAAGATTACCTGTAGTTAAACTTAGAAGCAGTGGTGGAATTCAGCCAGTTTGCACCAGTTCTGCAGAACCGGTAGCTAATTTTTTGTTGCCAAGGCCCAGAATGGACTTCCGGAAGCGGCATCCATACAGAGAACCGGTTGTTCACATATTTAAATCCCACCACTGCTTACAAGCTGTAGTACAGAGTAATGAGGAAGCCCTTTGACAGGAGGGGAAGAAGAAGATAAACACTGCAGAAGCCTAGACAAATGGGGAATAATGAGAAAACACTTTGGAGAGACACCCCTTGAATTCACTGCAGCCTATTTCTTGACTGCTTGTTCTTTACATATAGTTTCACTATATGGGTCACTATAATGTTTGTAGGTTCTTTTTTCATCACTTAACAACTACTGTATCTTTTTTCAGTTGTTTGTGTTTCACCATAATAAAAATATATATCCAAAGGTTGCTATTAAAGAGAAAAAAAACAAATAAAGCTAAAATATGTCCAGGCCATGTTTTGAATGACAGGAAAAAGGCCAACAGGAGACATGGAGGTTCTGCTTTTAAGTAAGAAAATGTCCACAGGAAATTGACAGCAGGGAATCTAATTCTTAGGAAACTATTCTTCTTTGCCTTACAGATATAGCAATGACTCTGCCAGAAACTTGAATGGGATGCCATACATCAGCTATTCATAAATGGACAG
Organism: Protobothrops mucrosquamatus; assembly: GCF_001527695.2. NCBI lineage: Eukaryota > Metazoa > Chordata > Lepidosauria > Squamata > Viperidae > Protobothrops > Protobothrops mucrosquamatus. The sequence goes on along the minus strand of NW_015387377.1, from coordinate 79,301 downwards.
TATGTTTCATAAGAAAGAATACTGAAGTCACAGCATTTGTCAAAATTGTTTTCCGTTAGGTACATGCAGTCTATTTGGAACCAAAGGTCATAATTGGCCACTGGCTGACATACCAAAGGAAGCTGAATTCCAAAAAGGAAGGGAGTCAGTCAGTCAGTCAGTCAGTCATAACATTAATTTTTAAGTATAGTTCACACAATTTAATTAAATAAGCTAACATGTTTGTTTCATACATATTTAATAATTTTTCCCATCTGTTGCATTAAAATTACAATTCAGTAATTTTTCAGGAACGCTCTGGAGAAAAAGTACACCTGTTTTAAGCCTGGTGAAGTGGAACCACTGCAGATGTGAGCATTCAGATGTGTAAATATGCCCTCTAAGATAGGAGATCCTAGTAGCGATTCCAGTTAGAAGTAGCAACTATGCTGAAGACAATAAAAAAGAGTTTCCAATGGATTGCTTCTCTTGCATGATCTGGTTGAGAAGGAATATACTACTGGTAGTCCTTGACTTACGATCATAATTGGGGCTAGAACTTCGGTTGCTAAACAAGGTGATTGTTTGTTGAGTTGCTGCTAATTTTACCACCTTTCCAGGGATTTGGTAGAAAACTCTACCACAGGGCTTTTCAACCTTTTCACCGATTGTACCAATTTTAGGATATGGCAATATCCGAGTACCACCAGTCACCTAGCAAAGTGTCAAAAACTTGATCCCCCCCCCAAAAAAACCAGAAAAAAGTGATAAAGTACAGGTAGTCCTTGACTTACAACAGTTTGCTTAGCAGCTGTTCAAAGTTATAACGGCACTGAAAAAAGTGACTTATGACCATTTTTCACACTTATGACTGTTGCAGCATCCCCAGGATCATGTGATTTACATTTGGATGCTTGGCAATCGATCACCTTTTGCAACCTTCTGACAAGCAATGTTAGTGGGGAAACCAGATTCATTTAACCACTATGTTATTAATTTTACAACTGCAGTGATTCACTTAACAACTGTGGCAAGAAAAGTCATAAAATGGGGCAAAGCTCATTTAACAAATTTCTCTCCCCTCCTTTTATATCCAAGTTTCCTCCCTCCTTCCCTGACCTTCCTTCCTTCCTTCCTTCCTTCCTTCCTTCCTTCCTTCCTTCCTTCCTTCCTTCCTTCCTTCCTTCCTTCCTTCCTTCCTTCCTTCCACTGTCCCTCCCTCTCCTGCTTTTTTTTTTAAACTGCCAGAGGCTCCGGGAAGAGGTGGCAACAGGCAGGAGTGGTGAGCAAAGGCTTCCCCTCCCCCCTGTCATTGCCTCTGCGTGGCTTGGCTCAGCTCACCTCTCCCAGACCTGCGCATGTGTTTGTGTGTGTGTGAGTGCAAGCACCGGGATCAGTGCTGCTTTCCAGCTGATTGGCGCTTCTTTGGGGCTGTCAGGGCTCAGCAGAAGTGCAAGGATCAGCGCCCCTTTCCAGCTGGAGCCTGGTGCTGATCCTGGTGCTTCCACTGAGCCCTAACAGCCCCGAAGAAGCGCCGATCAGCTGGAAAGCGGTGCTGATCCTGGTGCTTCCGTTGAGCCCTGACAGCCCTGCAGCTCCAGCGGTCTCTCGCTGAGGCTTGTGCAGTGCTGCGCCGGTTCAGCTCATTCCTTCTTCCCCGCTACTTTTCTAGGATGTTCGCGTACCACCTGCCAGGTACCAGTGTGCCACAGGTGGTACCCGTACCACTGGTTGAAAAGCCCTATCTACCACACCTGGCTGATATCTGGAAACAACAGTTGACAAGGGAACTGCATAAGATCCTCCCTGCCACTGCCTTCCCTCTTTGTACCTGATTCCCTGTCTTTCCTTCCCTTTATGGCAAGGCTCTCCAAACCTGGCAAATTTAAGACTTGTGGACTTCAAGTTCCAGAATTCTGGGAATTCCTGCTTTTTGGGGAATGTTCTCAAGAAGGTGGTTGGAGGTTGATTCCAAGGATCAATCAGTTGTTTTTTTAAAAAATATATTTTATAATAGTTTATTTCATTGTTGTGAGCCTCTCAAACTTAAGGAGCTGGATAGTAGAGAAAGATTTTTCTCAGTGTTTCTCTACTAGCCAGCTCCTTAAACTGGTAGAAAGAGTAAGGTTATTGTTCTTCTTATCGTCATAATCTGAGCTACATTTATCATGAGGATTCTTATGCACATATTCCACATTCAAAGCAGTTTGAATATATTTGTCCCTACTGAATAAATAGAGGTGAGAAATTCCTTTATAATGAACAAGAAGAGGAAGTAATAGAGAATTCATCACAACAGATTAATTGATCAGTCCTACTGGGAAAAGAGCTATCCATCAACTCCAAGGAATCAGATTCGCTTCATCTGACTTCCAGTTAAATTATATTATGCATATCCTCCTCCTATTTGACCCCAGGCCTTTCAACATGCAGCTGTAAAGAAAGTATTACTTATCTACACACACACACACACACACACACAAACACACAATTGCACACAGTGTTTTTTTTGCTACTTGCAAAGATTTCTTCATATAATCATACAATAATGATGCCTGTGGTGAAGTCTCATGTGTCCATTAGATCCCAAATTCTTATGTCCCTGAATAATTTCCCTGTTTGATGATAAGAGCTATTAGAAAACACATTAAAGATGCAATTTAGATGTCAGTGTTCAGTTTTCAGTGTTTAAAGATTCTCTTTTCCTCTTTGAATCACTCAGTAGAACTCTCCATGCATTGTGATGTCACAGTGCTCTTTATTTCTATACTCACTCCACTTTAAAGGTTGGTGTTGGTAGACATGCCAGTGGTACCGTGTTCCCCCGAAAATAAGACCTGGTCTTATTTTATTTTTTTTGCTTCCAAAAGAAGCAGTAGGTCTTATTTTGAGGGGATGACTTATTTTTCCCCCGCCTCGTGGCGGTGGCACCAACAGCCCCATCCAGCAGGAGCCCAGATGGCTGCTGGCCCACTTCTGCAGCCGCTCGCAGCAGCCCGCAAGCCGCATGACCCGCCACGCCATGCCATCACCACGAGGCGAGGCAGGTGGGGGAGGGGGTGGAGCTGCCCCAAGTGCCCCATAGGCGTCCAAACTCTTTTTGCCCAGGGGGAGACTGGAAGCTTCATTTGTTTGCAAATGGGGCACTTACAAATCGAGCGATTTGCTCTGTCTCCAAGTGCCCCATTTGCAAGCAGACGAAGCTTCCAGTCTCCGTCTGGGTGAAAAGTGCATGGCGCGCCCGTATCACCTACCTCCCCCTCGCCTCTGCACTCAGTCTTAGTTGCCCTGTGCCAAGGGGCTGGTGGGTTGTGGCTGCTGCCGGACACCATTGGCCCCCACTTGTGCTGGCCACCCCAACCCCCCTGGGCTTATTTTTGGGGGTAGGGCTTATATTAGGCCCACTCCAAAAATCGGGCTAGGGCTTATTTTCTGGGTGGGTCTTATTTTCAGGAAAACACAGTAGTGAAGGAAAAAGATATAAAACAATCCAGGAAGTCAGATGTAGAAAGAAAACAGAATAAGATGAAGTGTATAAATACACAGCTACTTCTGGATCCTCTAAAGCCATTTATATACTGTAGAACAGAGACAGATTCAGTTATATCTAAATGCAGCATGCACAAAGGAATTGTGTTTGGTTCAAAGGAAAACTCCCTTGTCTCAAATGCACTGCACAACATAGGTGAACTTTAACAGCTACACAATCTCTAAATAAAAATCTCATATTCTTAAAACAGATACTCCCGTTTAGGGATCTGTTTTTCAATTTTCAAAATTAATCCTAATGTTAATGAACCATATGTTTGTGTACACACACACACACACAAACAAACAATGGATCACATAAATTAGTTAGGATTCATTTTGAAAACTGAAAAGCAACTTAAGTGTGTGTTAAATTAGATTCAGGAATTGATATTTGTATTCCTGGGCTTAATAATAATAATAACAACATAAATAAAATCAGTTAAATTAGAGAGTGGCCTGATTGAGTTCAATCAATATGAAAGTGAGTCAGGTGGAGAATTTAATCTTGGGCTTCAGTGAAATCTTATAAATAAGCCAAAAGACCAGTACAAACAATAAAGAGATTCAGCTATAAACTGAGAGCATTGTTTATTGTTCCTTTGCTGCCCTAAATGGATTTTGCTTTTTCTTTAAAACAACTTTAACATTCCAGTGAATGTTGAATTCCAATGAAGGGATTTATTCCAGCACTTTTTTTAATGCAAGGGAAGGAAAAAAAAACTGAAAAGAGTTCAGCAGGGGGAAAAAAAGAGAAAAACCACCCACTGCATATTGCAAAGGAGCCTTTATTAACATATCAGGCGCACCGCATATAAAATGTGCCTTGAGAACAGAGTTTCCACCTGCAGACAGGAGACAAAATGCCTCCGAAGGTATATTCGTGATTAGCATTTCCACCTAACGTCACGGCTTGCAAGCCCTTGCTCCGTGGTATCCTTTCAATAGAAAACATACACGCCTAGTATATTTTATAGGATATACTTGTATATATTGCGCCTAGCAGCTGTTTTACTGACACAGCAGGCATGAAATCTCTATCAAAAGGAAGCGATGGCTGACAGAAAAACTTAATCCTAATATGTAAAAACCTCTATTTCTGTGCCCAAAGAGAGGCTCATCAATAAAGGAGATGGCTGTGAAATATGTGCTACGCAAGGACTTGGTCAGCATATACTGAGAGCTTCCTATCTGGCCTGGCAGATGAGGATGGCACTGAGAATCTAGGAATCACAGAGAGACAGGAAGAGTCTCAAAACATTTTCAATTTTCCTAGATCAGGGCTTTTCAACCAGTGGTATGGGTACGACCTGTGGTACATTGGCACCTGGCAGGTGGTACGCGACCATCCTAGAAAAGTGGTAGCGGGGGAGGGGAATGAGCTGAACCGGTGGCAGCATTGCACAAGCCTGAGCAAGAGATGGCTGGAGTTGCAGGGCTGTCAGGGCTCAGCGGAAGCACCAGGATCAGTGCCGCTTTCCAGTTGATCGGCGCTTCTTCAGGGCTGTCAGGGCTCAGTGGAAGTGCCAGGATCAGCACCAGGGTCCAGCTAGAGCTTGGCGCTGATCCTGGTGCTTCTGTTGAACCCTGAAGAAGCACCAATCATGCTGGAAAGCAGCACTGATCCTGGCGCTTCTGCTGAGCCCAGTAGAAGCGCCGATCAGCTGGAATGTTGCAGCATCTCCAGGGTCTTGTGATTTACATTCAGATGCTTGGCAACTGATTCATATTTATGATGGTCACAGTGTCCCAAGGTCATGTGAAGTGATCAAAACCTGCTGCAACCACCCAACAGATGGGGGGAATAAAAACCAAACACCCCCCACCCCACCCCCACTGCCAATTCTCAACAGAAATGCTCACAACAATGAAAACCTCGGACAGGAGGAAGAGGGCCACCGGCCGGGCAGGCAGGTGTCTTGCTCGGCTGTGGCTTGGGGGGCACTTTTTTCAGTGCCATTGTAACTTCAAACAGTCACTAAGCGAACTGTTGTAAGTCGAGGACTACCTATACTTTATCACTTTTTTCCTTTTTTGGGGGGGGGTCATCAGGTTTTTGACACCTTGCTAGGCGACTGGTGGTACTCGGATGTTGCCATATCCTAAAAGTGGTACAATGGGTGAAAAGGTTGAAAAGCCCTGCCCTAGATCTTCCCCCTGTATCAATGTAACTGTGCTCTAAAAGTTCATCCACTTACTGATTACCCAAACATATCAAGAATGGTCCAGATCCTACTTTTTTTTAAAATGAGTCTGTTACTTCTCTCATATCAATCTCAATACAGGTAGTCCTTTATTTACAACTGGTTGCTTAGTAACTGTTAGACGTTTTGATACCCCCCCCCCCCAAAAAAAGCAGCTATATACAATCCAGTTCCAATGTATGGTCATTTGCAGCATTCTGCAGTCACATAGGTGCAATTTATGAGGTGCTTTTTTTCTCCAGAAACTGGTATTTACATATGGTTTCTGGAAAAAAAACAGGTCCATAGCAAGCAATAGGTTTGCTGCAAAATGCTGCAAAAGAGGTTGTAAACTCTAGTCATGTGTGATAACCTGCATTGTGATCATCATGTCTTCCAATTATAATTGGCAGTCTCACTTATGGTTGTATGTTGAGAACTACTTATATCTCCCTTTCTATCTCTCTCTTTTTCTCAACACACACACACAAAACCAGCAAACTTTACTATCCCATGCACTGGTACATAGTTTGTATGTTATTTTCCTGCAAATGTTTTGTTGCCCAGTTTAGTAACAAAAAGGAGGTATGATGGCTCAGCAGTTGAAGATGCTGAGCTTGTTAGCTGGAAATCTGATAGCCTGCGTTCAAGACCTGAGCGCTACACAATGGGGTGAGCTCTTGTCACTTGTCCCAGCTCCACCTAGCAGTTCGAAAGCATGCAAATGTGAGTAGATAAATAGGTACCACTTTGATGGTAAAGTAGCAGCATTGTGCGGGCCTCGGCATATAGTCATGCTGGCCACATGACCACACAGAAGTGTGTTTGAACAACATTGGCTCTCTCGGCTAGGAAACAGGGATGAATACTGCCCCCTTGAATTGCATGCGATTGGACAGGGGAAACTTTATCTTTACCTTGGTAACAAAACATCTGCAGGAAAATAACATACAACGTAAACCTCTGCACACCTTGAAAATTATTTGGAAGAGGCACTTTGGAGCACATGGGGATACAGTTCAGCCTCTGTTCAAAATATCTCTGACTTTTTTTCAGGCTTATGCACAAGGAAATGTGTGGCTGATATTACAGACAAATACTATGTTCAGATGTCCTGCATTCCAAAACAGATTTCTTTTTGAAACTGACCATGAGACTTTGCATGGCCATAAAATACATTTTGTTAAACAGTGCATTGTATTATAATACACAATGTATTGTCTAAGTACGTCTATACCCTGATATCAAGGCATGAATAGAATAGAAGAGAAGAGAAGAGAAGAGAAGAGAAGAGAAGAGAAGGTGGAAGGGACCATGGAGGTCTTCTAGTCCAGCCCCCTGCTATACCATTTCAGACATGAAATATATATACATTCACTTTTAGCTTGACAAACTCACTGAAGTATTTTAACATCCAAAGGAAAATAAACCCTGCAGAACAAAAAATCTTCCCATGCATAGAACATGCTTTTATAGATCTATATATTGGCTAGGTAGTTGTTGCCTACAGCTGCAATCTTTCTCACTCAGAACGCTATGCTGACAAAGTGATTACTGTATACGGTTTCTAAAAGCACTTGCTTATATTTAGGAAGATGCAGGGTGCGAACTCTGAAAAATACTTCTCAAATGTGGAGTCCTCCTAAGAAAAGATCACACATCACAATGGTACATACCCCTTCACAGTCTGAACGTCAAATCCATTCTTAGCGGGCAAAGAACAGAATCAATAGTAGAGAGAGAAGTGGGGAGACAGACAGATAGATACAGAGAAGGAATGTTTCAAAACAACAATCCCAGCTGTTTGTGGACCATAGTACCGAGCACAAAACAAAAACAGATTCATTCATAAAACAACATCATTTAGAAATAATATATAAGAAGCTGCAGTTTCAAAAGCAAACCTTGCCTTTTTTCACAAGCATCTTTTAATTTAAAACTAGTCAACTCATGACCCGAAGGTCATTGTTTCAGAAATATGTTCTTACCTAGGCCAAGGGTGGGCAAAAAAACTGTGGGAAGATGAATGGGTTCCAATTTCCCGCTGGTTTCCCCATTGGCTTCACTCCTGGTAAGGAGCTTTAGAAGTCATATCATATGACTGCAGCTAAGTATGGATGACTGCGGTTGCTGCAGCAGCCACAACTTTACCAATACAACTGATCTGAAAATCCTTGAAATGTTAATCCCATTAGGAGTAATGGGGTCCTGGTTTTTGTTTTTTTAATTAAATTTTTATTAATAATACAAAATTAAAAACACATTGGACATAGATATGATGTCACTGGTTCCATACATCTTCCAACATTTAGTATTAGTACTCATATAGACATATAGTTCTTGAACTTTGCTCACTATTTATAATATACTATTAACACTTTTCCCCTTATTTCTATATATCTATTTATCTTTTAAATATACATTTGTCTATAATCTATATTTTATTCTAGCACTATACATTTATCTTGGCTACCCTCTTATTGTCTATCCAATCATAAAATTGTTCCCAGATTTTATAGTACTTGGTTTCACTTTTGTACTTGAGTTCCCATGTAAGTCTATCCATTTCAGCGCAATTGAAAATCAGGGGTCCTGGATTTTGGATGCATGGTTTAAGTGCCATGATTCAAAAATCGTTGTCCTATGATGCACCATTTTCCCCAATTGAAGGTTACAAACAGACAAACAGTAGAGTTCTAATAACTTAAACAAGAGGGAGTGCTGCCACAAAGAAGAGGGAGTGAAGCTCTTCTCCAAAGCACCTGAAGGCAGGACAAGAAGCAACGGGTGGAAACTGATCAAGGAGAGAAGCAACCTAGAACTGAGGAGAAACTTCCTGACAGTTAGAACAATTAATCAGTGGAACAACCTGCCTCCAGAAGTGGTGAATGCTCCAACACTGGAAGTTTTTAAGAAGAAACTGGACAGCCATTTGTCCGAAATGGTATAGGGTTTCCTGCCTGAGCAGGCGGTTGGACTAGATGACCTCCAAGGTCCCTTCCAACTTTATTATTATTATTATTATTATTATTATTATTATTATTATTATTATTAAAGATAAAGGCATTTCTAAAACTGCAGTGGGTTTTCTCAAAAGAAAATGGAGACATAATTAAGAAAACAAATCTATCTCACTCTCCTATTCCCTCAACCCCCAAAACCCTGGTGAGTAAATGAGGGGGCTAATTAGCAAGAGTCTTTAGATCCCCAAGAATCAAAGCTGCTGCTAATGTTCTCTTTATGAGTGACTTTTCTTGAAGACAAAAGATTATCTAATCTTGCGGGTAAGGAAAGCTAATCTTCTACATTAGTTCTTCATCTGCTGCTGGAGTCATATGTCTCTATCAGAAAATACCAGTATCGAAGGAGAAAATGTTACAAAAGATACTTCAAAATTTACAGTATCCCTATCTGACCTTACTAATCTGATGCTCTATAGCCTGCCCCATTTATTTTAGCTGAGATAAGCTGCTCACAACTGTCAGGAAAGCCCTGTCTGCAATGAATTAAAAGGTACATATTGGAGAAATCTTGCCTCAAGCCTTCTGTGAGTGAAATCCAACAAAATCTTTCCTACACCTCCAGGTGTCTCAATGAATTGCTGAACACTCTGCCTCTGCTTAAGAAAACAAACTCGGCTTAACTTTTTCGCCAGCTGGAGTGATATTCAACGTTTTGTTTTGAAAAAGATGTTGCTACCAAGGTGTTCCTGAAGACACTGTTTGCAAGAGGACTTGGGAAGAAGACCTAACTCCTGGGGGACCAAATATGCCACTCTTTTTTTCTCCCCATCAGCTTTAACAGGGCCATTGGCTTGGAAATAGAGACTTTTTAATCATTTTGGATGAAGAGAAACTGAAGTTAACATTAACGCTTGTATAAGACCACCACTAGAGGGCAGTATGAATTCAAAGTGGAAAAGGCTATTCACAGGAGGTAGCATTGGCCGCAGGAAGCAGAAAAATAAATGCTATAGTTTGGTTTTGAGATACATTTGCTAAATTTTGGAGAAATAAACTAAGTAGTCAATACGCAAGGTGAATTTGTGTGGGCATCTCTTCCAGTCTCCCTGATCATAGCGGGTTAATGTATTCATATAAACTGGCCTGACCCTTTTGATTTCCTTAAACACCAAAATGGTCTCCCTTCCAAAATGATTGCGTGGCTTAAGATATTGGGGTTCTGTATTACACTTATCTTACTGGCTTCCACCAGTGATTGCAGCAAGTGGCCGCACTTCTACAGGACTGGAAGCTAAATAAGGATGGGTTTGATCACTATATAAATAGGGGGACCTCTACCGAATAGAAGGGCTGTAGACCAGATTGGAAAGTTGAGAGAAAAATGCTGAATGAAAGCAATGGTGAGCTACTTCTGCATTGTTATCAAGAAATATATATGAATGTATCCAAGATATTTCTAGGAATTACACTTGAATCAAAGGAGACTTTACTTAATATTCACTGGGTCTTGTTTGAAGGGACTCCTTGTTTTGAGGGCTTGATATACTTCTGTTGAAAGAAAAGTCTTCATCAGCCAGGGATAAACAACATGGCAACTGCTTTAGAAAGAAGGTTGCAGTTTATTGAAGAGCCAGACAGAAAGATGGTTCTGGCAGGAGAGAGGAGAGAAAAAAGGGCTGAGCACATGTGGGGAGTAGGTTTTTATACCCTCTGAAGCCTTTTGTTTGAAGTAGTTTCCTGTTCCTGTTTTAGGCTTTGTAGTTCCTGTGTCACGTATTCTGACCTGAGTCTGGGTGTGCCTTTCTGGTATTCTTGATGGTGGTAGGTTAATCCTATTATGTCCCAAAGGTCATATCCTGCTTCCCTGATGCTGGGGCTAATGATTCTTAAGAGTTTGGGTGGGGTATGCAGATTTTAAGTGTCTTTATCTTCTTGATCTCCTAGCTGGGGCCTTTCTGGTGGTTTAAATCTGCATTTGTACAGAGCTGGCTTCTGCTTGGGACAGAGAGACTTGGGGGCAGGGTTGGTTTCTGCTTTTAAAATCCTTTTGAGGAAATATATTTTTCTGCCCTTTTAATATTTCCTTCTCTGCGGGGCTGACTTCCCACACTTCTTTGAAACTGCTTGTGAAAGCAGTTTCCTTGTCTTCTCTTCTGAGTCCTTCTCCAATACTCAGCCTTGAAAATTTCAGAAGGGACTTTTCTGTATGATGCTCAATATAGGGAGATGAGGTTGCACTGAGGTTAATCCTAGACATATAGCATAGAGTTAATGGCCAACTATTGGTCTCTATGAAAAGCCTTCTTGCTAGGCGAAGTCCTTGCGTGAAATATCATCAATATGTGAATGACCTCAATTTTAGTTCTTCTTAGTGTTGGAAGCTGAATCATGAACACACCATTTGCAGCAACATAAAACTCTGGAAATGGTCACCAGTGCTTTTCCAGAAGGTACTACCAAAAGTTTACGATTTGTATTATGTGACTAGCAGACATAGATTCATTTTAGCTGTACATTTTTTTAATTTAAATTGTATTATACTTCTACCGCTTTTCTTCTGGGATAGAACACCATTCAAAAGCCAGATCTATCCCAGAGTCAGGATTTGTCAGAGATTCAACTGAAACCATTGCTTATGGCAAGCTTTTGACCGACTGTGACTGATATATTAATCACAAACTTCTTGGAACAGTTTTCTTTATGCTCCTGCAACCATTTATTTATGCTATTGTAAGCATTTTTATGGAACAGCCCTTGGTGGCAAATCAAAACCAAAATGCAGCAGCCAAAATCTTTAGTGAAATTCTACTTAATGAGAAGATGTCTCATTAGATTCAAAAGTCAGCTGTGTTCCACTTCTGAGCCTCATATAAAGTATCACTCTTTGTGTATCATGCTCAAAATAGTTTGGCTTCTCAAATGCTGCTATTTCCCAGATAGCAATAACAATACACTTAGACTTATATATCGCTTCACAGTGCTTTACAGCCCTCTCTAAGCGGTTTACAGAGTCAGCACATTGACCCCAACAGTCTGAGTCCTCATTTTACCGACCTCAGAAGGATGGAAGGCTGAGTCAACTTTGAGCCGGTGAGACTCGAACTGGCAAACTGCTGATGGAAGTCTTCCTTAACTGAGCCACAACACAGCATGCATGAGAGACCATTCATCATTCTTAGCTATGCAACCTTATGGTGGAATATCCTCTCCAATATACACAGCAAGCAAAAATGTTTTCATTGTCAAACTTTTCCCCATGTATATGAAAGAGAGAAGTATAAAGGGATGGAAGCACATTTGACTAGCACTGATGATGTTACCTAGTTTGGTTCATGAAATGTCTGCAAGAAAACAATCAAGTTCTCAGAGCACCAAGGACCCCTCATTTCATCCCTGAGCTAGAAATATTCTCCTTTATTGGTACAGTTGGGGTTTCCTTCAGCCACCCAAAGTCTGCTGAAGCCTGGGTATCATAATATTTCCTCTGCATTCTTGAATCAGGTCACTTCTATTCCTCTAAGGCAGTCTTTTTTAACCTCAACAATTTTAAGATGTGTGGGCTTCAACTCCCAGAATTCCCCAGACAGCATGCTGCCTGGAGAATTGTGGGAGCAGCATCTTAAAATTGCTGAGGTTGAGAAACTCTTCTCTAAGGCTATACATCCCTGACTAACAAAAGGGGTCCAAAGACAACCTCAAAAAAGAGGAAACGAAGGGAAAAAAAACCTGAACAGGCAAAATACACATTTCGGTTCCTAAGATTTATTCTGTGGGCAGAAAAACAAGGCACAGCCTAGACTAACAACCATTAACACCACAATACAAGATGGGCAGCCATAGAAAATAAACAAACAAACAAATAAAATGTAAGGCACTCAAATCTTCTAATGTCCACTTTGCTATCTACGAGAAGATTTTGTTCTAGTTTTTGACGTGGGAGGGCAAGGCAGAAAAAACTGCTTTGTTATAAGAGCAGGGTGCCAAACTGAGCGATGCCCATCTCTCAGTTGCATCTTGGCATCGCCCATTCCACTAATAATGTGGGAAATCTGTCACTTAGAAGTAGGAAATGCCAATACGTTGCTTCCTTCAAACTCATGCTATGTTTCCATATTAGGTCCTTCCTCACCCTATCGTAAGAAATAGCTTAGCAAAAAACTTGGGCTGCTCAGCTTGGTTTCTCAAGTGTTTTCCTTTTTTTCCTGCTTTCTGCCTTGCCCTGGTTTCCCAAAGGGGTCTGGTGATATGGAGAGACTCAGGAATTAAGAGCCTCTTCTTCTGCTTGGCTGTAGCATCAGGCAAAGCTTGTAACGAAATGACTGGTGGGTGGGTGAGCCAGGATCTCGGCTCGGTATGGCATAATCAGAACTTGGCTGCATAATTGGGATAATCAATGCTATGATTAGAATGCTCAATATAATCCCTGGGTCATTCTCATGTTCATGTTTGGCCAAGAGACCCTTGAAAAGAGTGTCTGTTTTCTAGCCAATGAAGCTCAAGTCTTTTCCTTCATTGGCAAAATATCTTTGGTATATACAGGCATTCCTCATTTAGTGACTACAATTTGTTCTGGCGAGTGACATGGTTGTTAAGTGAACCAGGTGACTGATAGAGATGCTGCTATAATATCCTGTGCCAAGCCCGTCCCCCCCCCCATTTTCTTCCCCCCTTTGCAGGTCGGAGAGACTGCTTAGACAGGTAATTTCTTTCTATGAGCTGCTTTCTCTACAATGCAGCACTTGTCCAAAAGATGCTCAGAGCAAGCTAAGAAGCTCAGCTCTGTGACCTTGATTAGCTGGTTTAGAATCCTTTGGACAGCAGCTAGCTGATGCCTGAAACTGACCAGACCTCAATCAGTTTCACACTGTTCTAAATGTGGACATTGGTCACAAAATTGTTTCCTTACTGTCCTAATTGTGAGCGGTTGTTATTTGAAGCAGTTGCTAAACGAGGAGCATCTGTGCCCAGATTGGGATTGCTAACAATGATAAATAAGTTACTAGTGTTGAAATTCTTTCTCAGGCAGGGGATGATTGCTTCAATGCCATTCCTGCCAAAAGTGTCAATGGATTTAAAGTTCCCCCTTTCAAATCTCAAAAAGCCATCTCCATGTGCTTGCTTCTGAGATTTGTGCTAAATGAACAAAGGATTTGGGGATTTATTTATTATTTATGTAATGTAAAAACAAAATTTGTATTCTCCAATGATTAATCCAACATGTATCCAAAGTTCCTGTGCTGTATAATGAAACAAGAATTATGCAGCAATCTGAGAAATATAAGTGGTATGGAGGATAAAGCAAATGTAGGATTAATAATTTAAGCGATGTGACACAACAGACTGCACATTTAGCCAACATTTTACCAGTGTGCTGTGGCAGGAAACGTGTTTCTGTACAGCTTCATCATGTTTTACGTGGTTGCAAAGCTACAGGGTGGGGGGAGCAATGCAAATGTTCTGAAAGGCAAAAGGGGAACAAGAAACCCAAAAGGAATTCTTCTGGCAAGATGGTGTCTGGATTGCAAGACCCTTTGCATTACAAGTAAGATTTTCTATTATTCGAATCTTATACAGTAGATCCAGCTCAGTAAGCATTATATCCAATGGTGATGTGCAACATTCATTTTTTAAAAAGAACTAAAAGTAATGCTAACTTCCCAGTGAAAAAAGAGGGCTTTCCAAACTGTAGGAGGCCCAGTGGATGGTTAGATGATGTCTCTTTACTCTCTACAGCAGGGATCCTCAAACTTGGCCACTTTAAGACCTGTGGACTTCAACTCCCAGAATTCCCCAGCCAGCCATGGCTGGCTGGGGAATTCTGGGAGTTGAAGTCCACAAGTCTTAAAGTGGCCAAGTTTGAGGACCCCTGCTCTACAGTGTCATCTCCTACTGTCACGATCTTTTCCACCTCCTGTCAGTTTCCCCTTTGGCATTTTGCCAAGCACTTTCCAATCCTGTCATTTCCCTTCCTCTTTTGCTTCCCTCCCTCCCTGTTCCTCTCTTCCTTCCTTCCTTCCTTCTGAAAGAGAAAGGGACACTCCTGTTTGTTTGTTTTTTAATTGTTAGTAGGGGAGGTTATAATATTGATAAGCATAGTGAGCCAATCAAAACAGCATACTTTAAAATCCTGCATTCCTCCTCTTCCCCCCTCCCCCACCTTTTTGGAGAAGAAAGTAAATATCCTATTTCTTCCAAAAGAGGGAAAAACTGATGAAACCTACTCATTTCTTCCTGCAAACTGCAGTTAATTAATGTCAGGTTGCCAGCACTAGGAATTTTGGACCCGAGGTTCCCCAGCTGCATCAAGTGGTTAATGTTGCAGCAATTTTCTTTCTTCCTTTAGCTACAGAGACAATAGGGAGGGGATAGAAATTTGGGTGTGTATGCTGGGTATGTAAATTACACTGTTGGATATGAATGGCTTTGTGACTGCTCATAGACTCCAAATAAAAATTATTCTGTATAAAATTAAAGAGATATAAACGTAACATATAATACATCTCTATCAATGTCTTGTTCAGGTATGCACACCTTATGACTAATTGGAGGGCATGTACTCCCCCACCCCACCCCGTCAACCACGTATTTTGAAGCAAATAATCAATTCAATGCGTAACTGCTGGGTGCCTCTTCAGCACTGCTGCTACATGGCTAAACTCCAAATAGTTGAACGCTGCCAGGTATTTCGTTGCAGGCCCCTGTGATTTTTAATTCATCAGTGTGGCTCTTTCCACTTTACAGATTTCATAGGCCTACTCAGGTTTCAGTGTCGTGCACAGCCCCCGAGCTGACAGAAATTGGGTAGTGGCTGAAGGGAGGAATATTATGCAGAAAGAGTATAACTTAACTTGGAGAAGCAAAAAAAAATAATACATGTTGCATTCACTTACTCCCACTCTGACCTTTTGGAAAAATTGTTGAAAGATATTTTTTCTCTTTCTCTTTCCCCTGAATTTTATTTCTGTCTCCTTGTAGGCAGAGCTTCCTTAAGGTATAAAGTAAATGCTACCTTTTAAATCAGAGGCACGCTGTTTCTGTAAGTGCGAAGGCCACAACAGACATTACAAGGTTTGTTCAAATCCACACTTTAAAAAGAGGGGAGGGGGGGTTATTTTGCAGTGGATTTCAGGAGTTTTTAAGGGATATACTGGTGCTGTAGCATCTGCAACTTTTAAGGCATCAATGTTATTCCTTTAATCCTCCCCATTTTGCAAACATGCAAATGAAGAACTCAAATTAATTTTGACCCACTTGCTTTGGAGGAATTGAGGGGGATGTATTCAGTTCCTAGATGACATTTGCCACATCCTTGTTTAAACGAAAGCATAGCAAGGAAACATCTAAACCTCATCCCCAACTAAATCTATTATATGTTTATTTGCATCCTCTAAAATATGTTGTATTCACATACTGAACTGATCAAAACATAAAATAAACAATAACAGGGTTAGAAGGGACCTTGAAGGTCTTCTAGTCTAACACCCTGCTCAAGCAGGAGATCCAATCTCATTCCAGATTTCTTGAAAATCTCCAGTGATGGAGCACCCACAACTTTTGGAGGCAAGCCATTCCTCTGATTAATTATTCTGTCAGTAAATTTCTCCTAAAGTAGAATAGAATAGAATAGAATAGAATAGAATAACTTTATTGTCACTTTAAATGTACACTAATCAGGATACATTAAAATGAAATTTCATTGCATTCAGCTCTCAAAGGGTCACCACTTCCAATATATACTACTAGCTGTACCCGGTCACGCGTTGCTGTGGCTCAAGTCTGGTTAAATGGAAAAGAAGTGTGTTGCTTTTACGTCCAACAGATGGCGCTGTTTTTCAAAAAAGCACGTTTTTACCTGTCACAGGTGTGACTACATCTATAGTAGGTATATAAAAACACGCACGTATTCGAATGCAATGTTGTGTCAAAATTTCAAAGCAATTGGTGAAGAACTTTCGGAGATTTAAGATTTTGAACAAACAAACATTTACATTTTTATTTATATAGATATAAACGTGACAAAAGATTATGCATACCCACATACACACACATACATGACACAGAGAAATAACACAGTCTAGTTCGTATGTATACATATGCAAAGAAAAAAAAAGAGAAAAAAGAATCCTGTGAATTTACAAGTCGGATGGCATAAGGAACAAAGCTGTAGCAGAATCTAGTAGTCCTGCTAGAAATACTTAGTAACCTCCTCCCAGAGGGGAGGAACAGAAACAGACCCTGAAGTGGGTGTGTGGGGTTTCTATCAATGCTTTGAGCTCTAAGCGCATAGCGCTTGTAAAGCAGTATCCTGAATAATGGGAAGCAAGCTTCCTATAATCTTCTCAGCTGTCCTTACCACTCTCTGTATGGATTTTCTTATCTGAGGCTCTGCTACCACCAAACCAAACACTGATGCAAATATAAGCAGTATTAAAACCAAATAGGTCCAGGTACCTGTGTGCATTTGTTTTTTCTTGACTATGTTTAGGACCTTGCTTTTCTTACCACTAAATTGCATTTATTGGATAGGGTCCAGTGTTCACTCCAACAAAATTCTAGTCTTTCTATCGACTAGAATTTAATAAAAAAAAAAAAAAGGAGGAAGAGAAATAGGAGGAACAATTAGTCACTGCTGGGCATATTTAAGAGTTCTAGTCACTTGAGAAATATCTTTGATATTTATTCCCAGGGCAGGAAAAAATGAAGCTTCTTAATCATTCTGTTTTGCCTCATGTAGTTCAAGTTGCTTTTTAATTAATAAATAGAAACTTGAAAACAAGGGATCTGAAAAAAAAAAAACAATTAACAGACTGAATTCCTGAATTCCATGTATTGTGAAAAATATTTACTTCTTGCAAATAATTAAAAAGTCTGATTATTTGACAAAAGCGATGTAGTCTTCAAAAATGTGAGTTAATTCTAATCTTGGGGTGTTGTTTGAAGATGCTTTGTTGACATTATTCATGTATTTGATTTATTACAGTTTACTGAAAAAAACATGTACCTCTCAAGTCAACATCAAAGGAACCTGATATAATTTTAATGGATATTACTAGCTAAAAAGTCCCAGTTCTAATTCCACAAGGTGCTTGTATCTTGCAACAATATGCATTAATACTCTCCATGTGACATTGGACTATGATTATATGATTATACTCCAAGAGCCATGGTGGCGCAGTGGTGAGAATGCAGTACTGCAGGCTAACTCAGCTCACTGCCAGGAGTTCGATCCTAACCAGCTCAAAGTTGACTCATCCTTCCATCCTTCCGAGGTCGATAAAATGAGCACACAGATTGTTGGGGGCAATAGGCTGACTCTGTAAACTGCTTAGAGAGGGCTGTAAAGCACTGTGAAGCGGTATATAAGTCTAAGCACTACTGCTGTTGCTTTAGAAGACTCTCTTCCCAGAGATACCACTGGCTTCAATTCTGCTTGGTTTTTTTGTTAACCAGTGAAAAAAGTGCTGGTTTGAATGTGTTTTAGTCTTTAATTGTCCTTAAGTACGTATTAGAAGTTTCTAACTGCTCTCTTTGTCTTTTTTATTTCTTTCACACTGTACATTTTATATGCTTCTAACTTTGAAACTCTCCTTATATCTCAGAATATAAATATTATTAAATGAACAAAACAAATGAATGGAAAAAGCATTGATTACAGGTGGTCCTTAGTTAATGACAGTAGTTGGGACTGGGAACTCCATTACTAAGTTACACAAGTATGTTGACTTACAATGGCAATTCCTGAAGTTTCTGTTGCAGTTGTTTGACAAATCTTGTGTGATCATTAGGTGCAATGTCAGGTGCTCATCATTTGTGATCTCCTGCCAGATTCCCCATTGACTGGTCATTAACAGAGGACTACCTATATTTCTTTGTTAGCAAAGTACTGATGATATAGCACTTAGAACAACCCAGTAAATATGATGCCTCACCCATTTTCACTTGAACATGCAAAACATTTTCGTCCTTATTAGGGACTGTTGTTTTAGTTGCCGAGTATATTAAAGACCATTCATTGAGAGAGAGAAAAAAAACTTGGATGATGAATGTTCATTTTTATCTTCTGCAGTTATATAAAACTAATTTGATTTTTTTTTTTTAAAAAAAAACTAAATAACTGTGACAGCTTAAAAATTAATGATCAGTAATAACATTCATACAACTAACTTCAGAATTCATATTGCAGACTGAACTGGATGGCTCACGGGCTTGGTAATGAGCTTGAAGGCCCTTTATCACTGCCAATTTGAAGTTCTATTTGTAAATGTGTAGAGTAGCTTTAAAACAAATCACAGTTCAGTCGCCCCATTCACATCTCAATCTGCAACTGGCTTAAGGATCGAGTGCTCCATATGGAGAGGAGCACATCCCCGATGCCTCAGTCCCAATGAACCATAGCATAAAACATAAAAACAATGGCTCTGTAATTAGATGCAATGAAACGAGATAACAGAACATTCTCTCCTGGTAAGAACAATTGGAATAGGCATATAAAAGCTCTACAAGCAGACGGGAGACTTGGCAGCACCAACTGCCTCTTAAGGCAGGAAACTTGCATTAGTTAATAAGCCAAAAGGAGCTGCAGACATGGTGAAGGATATAATGAGTCTATAAGGGGTCCTTAGTGCTCTCTGAGCTTGGTTGTTTTCTTGCAGATGTTTCGTTACCCAAACTAGGTAACATCATCAGTACTATTCCTGTCAGTGTTGGTGGGAGTGGTCTTTGATTTGGCTGTTTACTGTTAGCTTGGCAGTTTCTTTTTTTTTTTTTGTTAATTTTTTATTTTTATTTGGGCGGGCAAGAAGCCAAGGGTTAGGTTCAAGATTATGAAGGATATAAGAGAACGAGGAGGACTTAAAGTTCCTAATTTAAAATTATATTATGATGCGGTGGTTTTGACATGGATTAGTGATTGGTTAAATTTGACAAATAGAAATATTCTTTATCTTGAAGGATGGGATTTGTTATTTGGTTGGCAGGCATATTTAATTTATGATAAAAAAGTAGATAGAATTTTTAAGGCTCATATTTTGAGAAGTGCTTTACTTCGAGTGTGGAAGAAGTATTATTATGGATTAAATTATAAGATTCCGATCTGGACAAGTCCAGGACAGATGATAGAAGGGATATCTAGGGGAGTTAAA
>NW_015387377.1:46739-58930 GCF_001527695.2 Protobothrops mucrosquamatus | reverse complement strand
AGGATGTTATAGAATTGTTAACTTAAGGATAATATAATTTAAGACAGAATATAATTATTGTATTGTAAACCCTGTGTGTAGCTCTGGGAAGTCGGGGGGAAGGGAGGGGGGTGGGGAAGGGTGGGGTATGAGGGAGGTGGGGAGTTATATTGTAAAAATTTTAAAAATTTTCAGCTTGGCAGTTTCTTGATTGGGGTAATGTTTACTTCTTGATTGTTGGTGTGATGTTAATCTTGGTGTTAATCTCTGCTCATCTGGGCGCTGCTTGCTGGTGGGGAGGTGTTTGGGGGGTTTTTGTTCCCTTTTTTGGCTTGTTTACTGTCTCTTTTGAATGGGATGTAGATGTTGTTTATAACTATGTGCTATCAATGGCTGATTTGTCAGAGTGCCAGGTTCTCTAGTATTTTTTTGGATTTGGCTTGATGTAGGATAGTCAGTTTCCCAGTTGAAACTATGGCTAAGTCTATCTATGTGTTGTAAAATTAAAAAGATTTCATCATGTCTTCTGAAAGCTAGTTGGTATTCTTGGATGTGTTCGGCTAGATTTCTGCCTGTTTGTCCTATGAAGTGGCTCTTGCAGTCTTGACAATGTATGCTGTAGATGACTGTTTTTTCTTCCAGGGCTGCTGGGTCTTTTGGCTTATATAAGATCTTTTGGTCTAATACAGACATATCAAACTCCCGACGTTATGTCATGTTGCGCGACATATCAGAACATTTTCCCCATTGCCGGCAATGGGATGGGTGCGGTTTTCTCGTGACGTGTCCGGCCCGCGGGTCGGCAATTTTGACACCCCTGGTCTAATAGTATACTAATAATGAGTCTAGTTGATGGTACAGATGAAATGATTGGGGTAGATTTGCTTCAGTTTGCTGCATATAGTTGCAAGAACACAGGGCTAATCCTGGAAGCACTGGTAGAAAAACCACTATTTTTGGTGTAAGAACATTGCGGTGAACATCAGTCCTTTTAAAACTTAATGAAAAATGGAGGATGCTCTGTGGCCATCTATATACTTTTTAGAAAGTAAGAAGAAACTCCTATTGTTCTCCTAAGGATAGACACTAGTTAAATTAGGACTTCTGGGAATTGAAATCCACGTGTCTAAAAGTTGCTACGGTTGGGAAACCGTCAGTTAGATGGGCCTGGATATGCTGACAGCGAAATATCTAAATTTACTCTGATGAAATTCTTTTTAATATCCAGCTACCACACAAGATAATAAATGATTTGTTGGTGTTATTATCTTAAGATATTTATGCTGAAACATTCTCATATATTGGAACAATACTGTAATGATTCTCACTGTATCGCTTAACGAGATGCACTCAGTTAAAATATCTCTGATGGGTTGCCACTCCTAGCTTTAAAACGTAATTAACTTCCTTTATTTAGGGGGGAAAAAGCATTTTCATAATATGATATCTGACTTAATAAAATATACATAAAGAGGAAGGGGAAAGCTAGCAGAGAAATCTAATTAACATACATGAATCTAAAGAGAATATTGAGCTATTTAGCTAAACTGTACATAGACCCAATATAAAAACATTATTGGAAACATGGAGTAACACAACACTGCAGAGTTTCGACAAGAGACATTATTTGAAGGAATGACTGGACATTCATTCTCCAAAGAAAAAATTACCAGGTTTCCCCAGAAGCTATTTCAGGAGTTATGGTGTCCCACAGAGAAATTTGCAAATACCCAAAAGATGGTTTTTCAAACAAAGACTCCTCCTCTTCCTCCTTCTCCTTTTTCCATTTTGGATATTGAGGGAACAAAGACAACTGCAGAGTAAAATTAAAACTGTCCCTTAATTCAACACACCACTCCCATAGTTTTTAATCAATGTGAGCATGCTAAGGGAGGATTGGAACCCCATCTATCTTAATGGAACAAGGGTGGGGAAAAACTCCTACAATATTAAGTACCACTGATTTTCAGATTCAGTCTGAAAATGGGAAATTTGAGTTCCATCAAACACGTCAGGCATTTCTATTAGTAAACCAGAAGAAAGCAAAGGAAAGGAAGCTATGTAGAGAGCTGTCCCTCTTCTTTCTGCATTAAAAAGTACAACTGCAGTTTTTTGCATTTAGGATTTCTTATACTTTCTCCCTCGTCTTCCCATCTCTGTTGTTATCAAAACTAAAATGGCAAACTCCTTAGTACACAGATTGATCTGGTGCTTATGTTCTACTGCACTGCACCATGTGCACTGATAGTGGTGCTACGTAAATTATCTTCTCCTGATACTTCACCAATAAATAACAGAATTATTTAAGGCAAATATTCCAGTCATTTCTAATGGACAATTGAGTTCAATTAGATTTAGATTAGAAAAGAGAGGCGGGACGCCCACCAAATGTTAAGCGACAACATAATATAATTTTGGCTTAGGGAAGTGTATAAATGCAGGCAGTCATTTTGATGTCTGTGGGTAGCAGCCAAAAAGATGGTGGTCACAATGTGATCAAAATCCTGAACATTTTTAGTGTGCACATTTTGGATATGAGTCGAACATAAAAAAACACCCTGAAATTTGACCATACCAATCTCTGAATAACTTTAACCCATTTTATGGTTTAGTGTGTTATGTAAATTCAGTCATGTTCATTTAATAAACATGGTTAAATAAAGCATAGTTTGGTGTAAAGTGTGACTGAGGTCATAAAGAGTACAAGGCAAACGTATGAGCCATAGAAATGAACAAGTTTCCACGTTGCCCTTGTATTTCTTAGTCAGCCACCTTAAAACAGTAAACAGTGATTACTACATTAGTTTCCCTCCACTGGTTTCCTATTTGGCTGTAGTGATGTCAGCCTGAATCAGGGGTAGGAAATGATGGCCCCTTTATGACCTGTGGACTTCGACTCCCAGAATTCCTGAGTCAGCCGCTCAGGAATTCTGGAAGTCCACAGATCGTGAAGGGGTCATCGTTCCCCACCCCTAGCCTAAATGGATGGTTCTGAACACTGCAGAAAGAAAGTTGAGAAGATCAGCCCTCCACTATATAAACCCCACCTTGTTCATGGACACTGTGGAAAGGCTTATTAAAAGTAGCCTTTTTCTGAAGTCCCTTTGGTTTAATTAAAATATTTAGGAGCCTTTTAATTACAATAGGTCAAAGTACAGACATGTAGAGAACTTTCCAATGAGAATACCGAGATGAATTGAACTTTTCTTTCAATCAAATCTTTGGTGAGGATGCGACTTTCTTGTTTGTAAACAGCAATATGGATGCTAAATATATTTATTCATGACTTGACAAGAAATGTAGCTCGGTAATTAATCATTTCCCTATCTAATTCAAACCACATAGAAAAAGCACAAACAGAACTTGTAGCCCCCTCTCATTATGAAAGTCAGCTATATACAAATGAATGAATATCTGCATTATCAACCATCTACACATGTGTGGCTCTTTTCAGCATCAACAATGCAGTACCTTTGATGCCGGTTGCTAATCTCACCCAGTTCACTCAGCCTTTGTTTTGTTTTAAATTAAGAAAATCCCCTTACATCTGAAATGCTCTCTATCAAGGGCTATTAAAACTATTGTTTTAGGTTATCTATCAATTGCAGGTTTCTCTATTTGTATTCACGTATAAGAGGCTCACCCGTATTAATGGAAAACTCTTTTGAAAATCTGGTGGCACAGAAATGTGAAAGGTCAAGGGTTGAGATAAATTTGTTGAGAGCCACACAAGGCTTTTAGTTTCAGAAAATTATGATTTGGAAAATAAAACAACCAAGCTCTTAACATATGGACTAACAGTGAAAAAAAAATCATCAGAGAATAAACTTAAAAAGTACTTAGTAAATTAGTTGATATTACTACAGGAGCAGTTTGATTCCTGTTTTCCAACTTCTCCTTTTCTACAATAATTCCTGCGATTTTACCTTTATAACATTTCTAGTTAGAAAGAAAAGTGGTAAAATTGAAAGTGACATTCTTTCCTCTAGTGAGCTGAGTTTCTATCAATATGGAAATAAAATAGTGCTTGGTATCTATAAAATGATTTTTAAGATTAAAAAAAAGACCTAGAAGATACTTTAAATATTGGTGTTTGAGGCTTTTAATAACCATATTGAAGTTATTGTTTTCACGTTAAGGTATTTTAGATTTATCCCCCAGTTATAAGCTTTGAACTTCTTATGTTAGTTGTGAAACACATAGATATAAGGGCAAATTTTAACCAAGTTTTAGATTTCTTATTAGATTTAATACTATCCCACCTAAATCTAATTATCATACAGAGTGCTTTTTTTCTAAAAAAAAAAAAAAAAAAAGGTGCCAGAACTCACACACTTCATACAACCCGCCTTGCCTACCCTACAAGGTTCCATCCAAAAAAGGTGCCGGAACTCTGTTCTGGGCATTCTATGAGAAAAAAAGCCCTGCTCATACATAAATTAAAACTTATTGTATGCTTTATTTTATTTATTTATTTGTTTGTTTGTTTATTTATTAAATTTATCTGGCACCCTTCTTGCTATTGAAAGCTTAATGGACGTATTATTTCTCTGGTACATGGGTTCTTAGTTGAATAGATTAATAAATATGACATCACTGTTATGGCATTACACATTTTTGTTGTTGTTAATTGCGAAGTCGTGTCCGACCCATCACGACCCCATGGACAACGTTGCTCCAGGTCTTCCTGTCCTCTACCATCTTCTGGAGTCCATTTAAGTTCACACCTACTGCTTCTGTCACTCCATCCAGCCACCTCATTCTCTGTCGTCCCATTCTTCTATTGCCCTCAATCTTTCCCAGCATTAGGCCCTTCTCCAGTGAGTCCTTCCTTCTCATTAGGTGGCCAAAGTATGCTCATATATCACATTACTGTTCTATATGTCATGATGTAATTGATCATTAACATGATCAATCACTACATGAAAAAAATACTTTTTTCTAGTTATCATTTAAATATATTATTAAGCAATAAAAATTATATAAAAATGCAATTGCAGTTTGATGCTTCTTTTGTTAAGTTAAACCTATTCTGCCAAGGAAATTATACTTGTTCCCCTATTTCTCCTCTAACTACTATTACTACCAGAAACAGCTTGCCCAAATTGCCAGAAATGGCATGTGGAACTTTTGGCAGGCAGTATAGGGGCTCCATTGCTGAGTGATAACTGCTGAGTGAAATAAAGATGAAGAAAAAAAACAGTTCATGTTCTTATCACTACCTCCGAAATTCGGTAAAAACTTTCAACAATAGCTGTGATCCATGTTGTTGCTCATTATGGATTCAGATCTTATTTTCTCTACATAACAACAGGCAAAACCTGCAGATTCTGGAGACCTAGTTGTTCCCTTAGGCCTGGGGCACGCTGGCTGCGGAATTCTGGGAGTTGAAGTCCACAAGCCATAAAAGGGCCAAGTTTGAAGACCCCTGCCCTAGGCATTAGGGACGGAAGGTTAGGTGAGATGTGATAGTCATGTAGCCTTTTGTTTGAGGGGTTGTTTTTACCAAGAGAATAATGGGTTAAATTTTATGGTGGTTTTAATCTTGATATGTTGCCCAGTGCTGTGGGATGGCCAGCTCTATACCTCAGTAACATAAAGTGACATAAAATAAAATAGTTCAACTGGTTCAGTCAATTGATCAAAGGAACCACTACTATTTACACGTACTCTTAAACAAATTGGAAAAAGAATTATCTGATCATGTGGTACAAAACGCAGAAAAAAACTCTGAGCAAATAATTCCTGGCACCATATCTTGATTTTAATCTAGACCACACTTTTAATATTAAAACAAAATGAATTAGAAAAACTTTGATTTTATACCCACATTTAAAGCTGGGTATGCCTTCTACCACACCTAATGAGAAGGAAGGACTCACTGGAGAAGGGCCTAATGCTGGGAAGGATTGAGGGCAATAGAAGAAGGGGACGACAGAGAATGAGGTGGCTGGATGGAGTCACTGAAGCAGTAGGTGTGAACTTAAATGGACTCCAGAAGATGGTAGAGGACAGGAAGACCTGGAGGAACGTTGTCCATGGGGTCGCGATGGGTCGGACACGACTTCGCAATTAACAACAACAACAATGCCTTCTACTTCTTATCCCATTTCACACCTCTTATTAAAGGAAATAAATAAAATGGTTCAGTTGTTTGATCGATTCCTTCCTTGGCATTCTAACAGGAGCCTGAATTAAAGCAGAATCCTCAATGCATTCTTTCTTTAACCTTTATGTTGACTAATCAAGTTATCAGTAAATTCAAGATGCTGATCCCTTTCCATTCTTGCATTTGTAAAAAATGGTCGGCTTAAAAGACATTATAGAAAGGCTGCTATTGAGAGGAATAATGGATCTTTTATTTCCAATCCATTAAGGCACACATGTAACCTGTAGTAATCACACCCCAGTTTGTACAGTATTTAATCTCTAATTGAAGCGTGTTTTGTTGACCTCTGCTTTAATTGTCACCTTTTGAGCAATGCTGTTCTCACTTTGATAACAGGGATTCTTTTCAGAAATTCTGTGCCGTTATCCACAAAATGCACCATTTTGCAAATGAGTAAAATATTCAGATTACCGATAAGAAAAACCAAAGTAATATAGCCTACCCTGGTGAAGACATCTGTGTATTAACATCTTTTTTTGGAAATATTGTGTGGGCAAGACTATTAAGGGATTTCTATTACAAGTCAGGTCATGAAATACATTCATGAAATGGTTGTTATAACCATGTCATCCCATCTGTGCTCAACACTCAAATCTTTTTTGGAGCAAAAAATATCCACGCCAGACTAAGAGCATGATGAAATATCTTACACTGCAGGCAAAACCTGCGAAGAACAGATGTAATTCTTCTGATATGTTAGATAATGATGTGGGTTGTGCCATTTTTGAACAGCTCTCCTAACCTTAATATTAGATAATGCTAAAATTATAGTTCCTTCTCCAGTAAGTTTAACTCTCTAAAATCAGCCTATTTCAAATTTTCCAATCCCCTTGCCGCAAACTTTCATGCCATAGTTGACTATCAGAAAGTTTCCTTCTGATTTAAATTCTATTGTGTACTTCTCCGAAGTTGTGTCATCAGCTGTGGCAGGAGAAAGTTTTACAAATCAACTTTTTCACCTCACCATCTTTTATCCCACAACTATCTATGTTTACAATGTGGTCCTTTAAAGTATATTTTAATTATTTTATTCCTTCTGCCTTGTGATTCACAGAATACTTTTTGTTCATATGATATGATGGGATGACAGATTAACATCAAGCAGAATAGAGCTGGAAAGGATCTTGGAGGCTTCTAGTCCAATCCCCTGCTCAAGAAGGAGACCCTATACCATTCTAGAAAAGTGGCTATCCAATCTCTTCTTAAAAACCTCCAGTGATGGAGTACCCACAACTTCTGAAGGCAAGCTGATTAATAGTTCTCACTATTAGGAAGTTTCTCCTTAATTCTTAGTTGCTTCTCTGCTTGATTAGTTTCCATCCATTCTTATTTTGCCTCCTGGTGCTTTGGAAAATAAGATGACCCCCCCTTCTTTGTGGCAGCCCCTCAAATACTGGAACACTGCTATCATGTCACACACACACACACACACACACACACACACACACACACACACTCCTTCTTTTCTCTAGACTAGCATACCCAATTCTTTACTTCCCCAAAAGACCAACTTGTTACTTTTTATTTCTAAGTCAGGAAACCCAGTAACACATAATTCTGAAAAAGGATACAAGGTTAGGTCTACATTCATGCATCATATATAAAAGCATATGTTTCTTTCTGATATGTGATTTTCATTATCGGTTAGCAGTGATACTCTTTGTATCGTGTGACTCCACAATATACTGCCGACTATTGAAGCTCAAAACTCTTAACATTCAGTATAGTTTAGGTCACATTATTTGGCTTTGGAATTTAAAAAATAATGGATTGCTTTGTAACTACATTTCTTCTGATTTAAATAATGCTTAGAAAGTATGAATGAATCTGAAATTATGTATTCAAGGAATACATATCCTATAGCTACTACTGGGATTCCACTGGGATCTTAGGATCACAACCTAATTCTTATAAAGATTTTCTTTTGAATATGTTACTAAATTCCATATTCATCACTAGGCATTATAAAAACCACAGCAGATTTTACTAATCAGTAATAACAAGGTCCCTTATTTTAGTTTGGAAAAGTAACTTTTTATTTTTTAAATTGCAGAAATCAAGTTCAAATCTGAATCCACAGTTCATTAAGCTCAAAGTTTTAATAGACTATAATATACATTATAATATTATATTATAAAATATAATATAATATACATTGAGGCCTTTGAACTATGGTGCTGGAGAAGACTCCTGCGAGTCCCTTGGACTGCAAGGCGTTCAAACCAGTCAGTCCTAGAAGAGATCAACCCCGACTGCTTTTTAGAAGGCCAGATCCTGAAGTTGAAACTCAAATACTTTGGCCACCTAATGAGAAGGAAGGACTCACTGGAGAAGAGCCTAATGCTGGGAAAGATTGAGGGCAATAGAAGAAGGGGACGACAGAGAATGAGGTGGCTGGATGGAGTCACTGAAGCAGTAGGCGTGAACTTTAATGGACTCCAGAAGATGGTAGAGGACAGGAAGACCTGGAGGAACGTTGTCCATGGTGTCGCGATGGGTCGGACACGACTTTGCAACTAACAACAACAACAATATACATTCATGATACAGAAGATAATTTACTTTGCTTTGCATGATCACAGTGAAGGATAAACTTTGCATAGCCCCAAATTCAATCTTCAGGACACTGAGCTTCCCTTTTCTTCTGAGATCATAGCTCTCATATCAGACACTAATCAGAATGTTTCTTCACAGCAGTGAGAACTAAAACTTGTGCTTTAAAATCTCAGGAATGAAAAGAGGAAGCTACTTTATCCTAAATAAAATCACATGTAGTCTAATGGTATCTACTGCAACAGCAGTAGTTCTTCACTTCCATCTAAAGATGCGAAGGAGGGAAACTAGGACTTTCTGTGGGGAACTTTGCCACTCCTCAACTCAAGAATACAAACTTCTGTCCTAAGTTTCAAATTCTCCTCTTGCACAGAATTTATGACATTGATGGGATCCGTGTAGCTTGACCAAAAAGTTACAAGCAGAAAAAGAAGCAATGGATGAAAACTGATCAAAGAGAGCTAAAGAAGCTTCTCGGATGAGAAGCCAAATGTCTTCAAAGAAAAACAAGAAAGTCCAGTTGCCTTGTGAAAAAGCATCTTTGGGGACTTCCGGTTAGGCATCGCAGCGTAACAGGCACAGGAAAACGGGGCTTTGTCTTCCACGTTCGAGTTCGTCCTGCTGGGGACCCTAAAAAGGGTCGAAAGTCACCCCGGAGAGGCAATGAAGAAAGAGGGGATCCTCGTTGATCGCGGAGGGGCAGCGGCCCTTCCACTGGATCCAAGGAAGCCCTCCAAACTGGCAAGGAAAAGACTGCCTACATTCGTGTAGCCAGTCAGAAGCTGCTGACAACTGAAGATAAGAACTAACTAGCAATTTTTGAGCAACGTGGATGAAACTGGGTGAGACTTTATCCTCTTTTTATGACCTTAATACTACTCTCCTGGAAAAAAGAATGAAAGAATCCTCCCCAATGAGAGAGGGAAGGGAAGTTTTTGCCCTGCTCCCTCAGGAAAAGAAAAGTGGTGAATTAATTGCTTTGGGGGAAAATAGAGAAATCTACAAGATCAATTTGGAATTAATACAGATATATAGCTTTGAAATTTGGGAACTAAAAGTACCTTTGAGACTTTTTTTTAGAAAAGATATTTGAAAGTCTGTGAAATAGGCTTGGATTTGGAAAGCTGGAAGACGGTGTCAATGACATCTAGTGGCGGATCATGGCACTACAATTTATTATGCTTAAAGGAAACTTAGCTTGAAGCCTGGACTTAGATAAGACTCTTTGTTGTTCCTGGAAACTTTCGCTTTTGCAGACTGCAGCTGGGAAAAGGGAAAAAAAACCTCTTGGGT
The DNA here is from genome assembly GCF_001527695.2 of Protobothrops mucrosquamatus. Classification (NCBI taxonomy): domain Eukaryota; kingdom Metazoa; phylum Chordata; class Lepidosauria; order Squamata; family Viperidae; genus Protobothrops; species Protobothrops mucrosquamatus. The sequence continues at coordinate 48,936 of NW_015387377.1, read as the reverse complement.
TGCTTATCTGTATTGGGGACCCTACTGGATTATAAAGACTACATACAAAAACAAAATGGGTGNAAATGAGTTGAGTGTTCTTCCAAAAATACTTCAATCAAATTTTCTTCCTCATTCCAAACAATATATACAAAAACAGTGGAAGAATTACTTGATGATTCAAATGCACTGACTTGGAAAGTTATTTGGCAAAGGAAGAAAGCTAGAGTAAGACTGAAGAAAATAGAGGTTTTGACCTATTAGATGGGATATTATACTATTAAACAGATGTTTGAATATGGTTAAGAAAATAGATAACTGTTAGAAATAAAAGTATTATTATAATTAGAAGGATAGGATTTGTAACTAGAATATTATACTTCATTATGAGATGGGAAATATGAAAATTCTAAAAGGGTTTGAATAAGGGAAGCTTTTGGTTACCCAAACCTAATTTATTATGAGAAAATTATAAGCAATAGAGATATTTTGAGCCTTGATGGGAAATTAAATTTTTTTAAAAAGCGGGGGGGGGGGGGAAGGATATTGATTGAACAAATGGATTTTAAGTGCAAATGCAATTGAAATAAGTTCTGGCTGGAAAAGATATTATAAACTGACACTATTGATATTCTGTATAATACCCGAAAAATGTGATGAAGATGTCTATATTTAATTGTATATGTATTAACAGTAACAAGAATTGTATTTGCCCACTGTGGAAGAAGAGAGGATTAAGGGAGCACTGGATGGTGTAGTATTGGAACTAGACTGAGAAAGCTAATATGTACCACTGAATTACCAATGGACCCAGACAACATGTTGTTTATTAAGTACTCATGATTAGAAAATTAGAAAATTAATAAAATATGTATAAAAAGAAAAGAAAAAGCATCTTTGGGATAACTATGACCTGGATGACTGAGAATCTCAAAGAGAGATCCAAGCTAGAATTAAGGAGAAATTCCCTGACATTGAGAATGATTAATCAGTGGAGTGGCTTCAGAAGTTGTGGGTACTTCATTGCTGGAGGTTTTGAAGAAGAGAGTGGACAACATTTGCTTGAATTGGAATAGGGTCTCCTGCTTGAGCAGGGGATTGGACTAGAAGACTTCCAAGGTCCCTTACAACGGTATTATTCTGTAAAAAGACTCAACTGTTTCTAGTGGCAAGATGAGATTTATACTTGTGTCACAGTTCCTTTCTCCACATTTTAAACTCTTTGTCCCAGGAGATCTGAAGTTGTTTTCTCTCTCCAAGAGAGGATCAGGTCAGGATAAGAACTGCCAAGTCATTGGCTTACAATGGTTTACGTAGGTTTATAATTCTCGCACATTCACTGGAAAGTACAAGCTGTTCCTACAAACTGAACATCAAGGTTGAACTTGATGGCCAAAATGGCCTTTCCAACATCTACGATTTGTGCTAGTGGAAATGCTGGGACTTATTTGAAAACCACCAGGTTGAAGTAGTTCTGTTTACATTATTAAAAGTATTACACAATAAACTTTACCTCTTCAGCCTACAAGTGAGCAATCAAGAATTTTAATGGGAGGCTTATGACACCCCAGAGTTTCTCAAAGACAGCTCTATTTTTTTTAATGTTACAGAACAGGGATTTTTTTAAATACACCAGGAGCAATCACATTAACCGTCTATAATTAATTTAAATGACATTAAATCAAATTTAGCTTTTGTCCTAGCTTCACCTGGTGTTTAGACATGGGCCCCAAAGTACTACTCAACGGTTGATTGCAGCTCCCCCTCTGTACTGCCCCGGCCTGAAAATGTCTGCCTTCTTGCTATAATATTTCAGCCCAGATTTATCATGGAATGCTTTTGGCTATATAATACTGTGGTTCACCTACAAGGTGAAAAGTAATACGATGGGGAATAATGCTGAAGTTCACCCACATAATTGCTGTGAGGACTATGCAGACAACTGGAAGACAAAATCACTCACATTCACTCTATGTTGGAACCCAGCCTCCAGGCAGACCAGTAGAAGTTATGGGGACTTTGTCTGGTTTGGTTATCTAGTTTGAAACCATCAAGCCTAAGGAAGTAGACAGAGCCCTTGTGACTGCTACCTTGATCAGCCAGTATGTTAGATCCATGGCCCACCTTTCTTGTTAAATCTCTATGGGAGAGGATGTTGTGGGGCTCCTGCCCATCAAGGAATATTGGTGGGCAGAATCCAGGAAGTTTGCCTTTGCGG
>NW_015387377.1:11724-43276 GCF_001527695.2 Protobothrops mucrosquamatus | reverse complement strand
ATGCTTTAGCCTCCAGTCCCCTAATCATCTTTGTTGCTCTTCTCTGCACTCTTTCTAAAGTCTCAACATCTTTTTTACATTGCGGTGACCAAAACTGGATGCAGTATTCCAAGTGTGGCCTTACCAAGGCATTGTAAAGTGGTATTAACACTTCACGTGATCTTGATTCTATCCCTCTGTTAATGCAGCCTAGCACTGTTGATGGCCAGCTATTAAATCGTTGGCTGTTTCCTTGTGCTGCCAAGTCCTCGGCTCCTAAGTAATGTCGTAGTATTATGCACCAGAAGCAGGAGCAACTTCCAGCTTCCTGGAGGCTTCCTCGTTGATGTTGCTTGTTGGAAGCTGGTAGGGAGCATCAAAAATCATGATCATGTGACTATAGAGATGTTGCAGCAGCCTCAACTTTGTGAATATAATTGGTCTGAAGATCCCTAAAATTTCTATTCTACAGGAATAATGAGTCTGGATTTTGTACGCATTTTTTAAGTTAGAGCATTTGAGGTATCTGGATTCAAAGATTGTTGCCTTACGATGAATCATTTAGGCTGACTGAAAGTTATAAACAGATATGTTTTAGAAGTATATGGAACCTAATAACTATTTTGATCTTTTACTGAAAGGTAAAATTTATACTACTGCGAACTTACTTTCTTTTTAATTGACATTTTAAGAGATTTATAAAATGAAAAAAATAAGTTTAATAATCTCCAATGTACTATACCTTAACTTGATCAGCCATAGTCAGCAATCAATTAACTGTCGAGGGGTCAAATTTTCAATTTGTTCATGAGCATTCTAATTTGTTCAGGAGAAAGATCAGCTAACATACCACATTGCCAGCAGCATGGGAACAATTCTTTCATAAAGTATGACTAGGGTAACACTTGAATTATATAAAACAAGTGTGCTTTTCTAATAGGGCGGGCATTTCTCTTTTTGTATCAGTTTTTCCTGACGGTCATTTATTTATTTATTAAATTTCTACCCCGCTCATCTCCCCTACAAAGTGATTCTGGGTGGTTTACAAATTATAGAAATAAGTGAAAAGTAAGTAAAAGATTAAAATAAACTGGCATTAAAATATTATTTAAAACTATGCTGAAACCATGCTTATAAGAGCCAAGAGACAGATGGGATAGGAATGAGATCTTATTACCCTGTCAACCATCTTGAGTGCCCCCGTCACGGCCCCAGGCCAACTGGCAAAGCTAGGTTTTGATACTCTTTTGAAAGGTCAAAAGGGAAGCGGCAGTTCTCACCTCCAGTGGAAGGCTCTTCTTCTTGATCCTACCTGCTTCAATACCTTAGCAGGTGGGATCTGTACCACTGGCATGAGTGGGGTGGGCTTGTCTCATTGGGGAGAGATGGCTCCTCAGATACTCTGCACTTATGGCAGATCATTTGCATAGATACAGAAGAGTTCGGGGTCTCCCTGTCTGCACCTTCCTTTGCTCTTAAAGGAAGCTATAGATGGCTTTATGATGATGTCAGTGCAAGCCTTCTGAGGCCAGCAAACTCAAGGAGGAGAACCATCTGGATTTTTGGAATGACATTTATTTGCTGATCGGATAATGTAACATAAAGTTGAAAGCCTGCCAAAGCAGTTACCCATATCAACATATACCTAGCAAAATTAAAGGGGACTTACTCTGAATTTCTTTCTCACATTTCTGCCCTTCTTTGGATTGAGGAAACTTGGCTATAACAACTCCCTCCTGCAAATCCTGCTCTCTTCTCCATGTTCTCAAGTATCCACGTTAGATCATTACATGACAGGCAGTTCCATATTTACACTTACTGAATTGCCTCTCCTACCAAGACTGGCCCATGGAATTACAACTGCCAGTGGGTTTAAAATTATAGCTTTAGCACTGGTAACTTGTATGATAAGGCTAACAGATTAATGTGAACTTTATGGAAGAAGAAAAAAGACCTGAGAGAAGATTAAGTCTTGAGACAGAGTAATATTCTCCCTACTGACATAGACCGAAAATAAAAAGATCATGGTATTAAGAGAGAAAAAAAGAAATCAATATTCAAGAAGAGGCTAAGAGAGAAATAGAGACATGTGGTTGTAGAATGAGACACAGTAGATCAATATGTGATTCGGCAATTCTCTTGACATGTGTCTATAGAGTTTACGTTTTCCAATTTAGCCTTTGATACCAAGAGATCTTGATGGGAGGAGAAAAGGAGCATACATTGATTTCAGCAAAAAATGGGGGCTTATAGTACTTTGAGTGGAACTTCCACCTGAGACCCAAAGAAAACCAAATGGCCACAATTTGTACCCACGTCTGATGAATGCAACAAGCTGTGGCAGATATTAAGGCAGAGGATTTGATTTTAAGCTTCCATCCTCACTCCCTGTATAAAAGTAATTCACAACATTAGTGGTAAACATATCCTTGAAAAAGATATAACTTTTCTTACATGTAATAAAAGTAAGGCACAAGTATTTGAACATGGCCAAGCAGGGCTGACTCTCTGTTACATGATTTAACTGGATTCAAGCTTTACTGTTTTCTTTTTGATTGCTCTTTCTATTTCAAAGGAGGCCTTTTCCATCAATTAAGACTTTCTATTCAGATGACACTCAGGCATACAGGACAAACAACAAAATACCACATATGTGTCGTTTGTTGCATAACAGCAAGATGAGTGGTGAATAAATTGAATAACGTAAATAAATAAGTAAAATAAAATAAAATGGGCAATCCCATTCCTCTTCAATTTGTGAAAACAGCTGATCCTATGCATTCAGGATCACACTCAGGTTGTAACAGAAATCATTCTAAGCAAACTCTTGCACATTTCTTCACGGTCAAGGAATTTTTAAAGTTAAAAAAGTTACCTATCACTGCATAGTTGCCTGAAGTTGGATGTTTCTAAGTCCATGTAAATAACTAAGTAATAAACAAATATATCAAATTTAGAAGCTTGTGGAATTGCGATGATCTACGTTTTTTAGAGATTTAGAAACATAATATTCTTTCTGTGGGTTTATTGTCTTGAGGCACAGAAAGAGCCCAGTCAACCTTGTCAGAAGACATTTATGATTAAATTACTCATTATTATTATTATTATTATTATTATTATAATTTAATTTATATACCGCCCTTCTCCCGCAGGACTCAGGGCGGTGCACAGCATATTAAAAACAGTACAAATACAAAACATAAAAATACAAACCCCTGTAAAACCAGATTAAAAAACCGAATATTAGAAGCTGTGTTTCTATTTAAAATTATTCTTAAAATCACCCTAAANTGAGGCAGCACAATTGGGCTGACCATATTTGTTTTTACTCAAATGCCGAATGTTCCCATCATCATCTCAAAAAGAGTGTTTATATCATGTGATCATGGGGGATGCTACAATGATCAGAAATGAGGCAATAAACCTGCTCTGAACTTGGTGGAAACTTCAATTCCATAGGAGTTATGGATCTGAGATTTTTTAAAAACATATTTTTAGCATATTGATTCAATCTTGAATCTTGATTGTATCTTGACTGATTCAATCTGCTTGATTCAAACAATGTCATGGTATAGGATCCAATCTGGGTCGGTCACTGAAACCAGAGGTTTAGCCTTCCAAGGTTTTGGACTCTTGCTGGAGCCCATCCTCAGGAGATTTCTCTCTACCAGAATATGTGCTTTGGGCTATTCTATGCATCGTATTTATGTGGTGTTTGGTTGGGTGTGGCTTTTTATTGATTGATTGGGGTGTTGATGGCCAGCTATTAAATCGTTGGTTGTTTCCTTGTGCTGCCAAGTCCTCGGCTCCTAAGTAATGTCGTAGTATTATGCACCAGAAGCAGGAGCAACTTCCAACTTCCTGGAGGCTTCCTCGTTAATGTTGCTTGTTGGAAGCTGGTAGGGAGCATCAAAAATCATGATCATGTGACTATAGAGATGTTGCAGCAGCCTCAACTTTGTGAATATAATTGGTCTGAAGATCCCTAAAATTTCTATTCTACAGGAATAATGAGTCTGGATTTTGTACGCATTTTTTAAGTTAGAGCATTTGAGGTATCTGGATTCAAAGATTGCTGCCTTATGATGAATCATTTAGGCTGACTGAAAGTTATAAACAGATAAGTTTTAGAAGTATATGGAACCTAATAACTATTTTGATTTTTTACTGAAAGGTAAAATTTATACTACTGAGAACTTACTTTCTTTTTAATTGACATTTTAAGAGATTTATAAAATGAAAAAATAAGTTTAATAATCTCCAATGTACTATACCTTAAATTGACCAGCCATAGTCAGCAATCAATTAACTGTCGAGTGGTCAAATTTTCAATTTGTTCATGAGCATTCTAATTTATTCAGGAGAAAGATCAGCTAACATACCACATTGCCAGCAGCATGGGAACAATTCTTTCATAAATTATGACTAGGGTAACACTTGAATTATATAAAACAAGTGTGCTTTTCTAATAGGGCGGGCATTTCTCTTTTTGGATCAGTTTTTACTGACGGTCATTTATTTATTTATTAAATTTCTACGCCGCTCATCTCCCCTACAAAGTGATTCTGGGTGGTTTACAAATTATAGAAATAAGTGAAAAGTAAGTAAAAGATTAAAATAAACTGGCATTAAAATATTATTTAAAACTATGCTGAAACCATGCTTATAAGAGCCAAGAGACAGATGGGATAGGAATGAGATCTTATTACCCTGTCAACCATCTTGAGTGCCCCCGTCACGGCCCCAGGCCAACTGGCAAAGCTAGGTTTTGATACTCTTTTGAAAGGTCAAAAGGGAAGCGGCAGTTCTCATCTCCAGTGGAAGGCTCTTCTTCTTGATCCCACCTGCTTCAATACCTTAGCAGGTGGGATCTGTACCACTGGCATGAGTGGGGTGGGCTTGTCTCATTGGGGAGAGATGGCTCCTCAGATACTCTGCACTTATGGCAGATCATTTGCATAGATACAGAAGAGTTCGGGGTCTCCCTGTCTGCACCTTCCTTTGCTCTTAAAGGATGGTTTTATGATGATGTCAGTGCAAGCCTTCTGAGGCCAGCAAACTCAAGGAGGAGAACCATCTGGATTTCTGGAATGACATTTATTTGCTGATCGGATAATGTAACGTAAAGTTGAAAGCCTGCCAAAGCAGTTACCCATATCAACATATACCTAGCAAAATTAAAGGGGACTTACTCTGAATTTCTTTCTCACATTTCAGCCCTTCTTTGGATTGAGGAAACTTGGCTATAACAACTCCCTCCTGCAAATCCTGCTCTCTTCTCCATGTTCTCAAGTATCCACGTTAGATCATTACATGACAGGCAGTTCCATATTTACACTTACTGAATTGCTTCTCGTACCAAGACTGGCCCATGGAATTACAACTGCCAGTGAGTTTAAAATTATAGTTTTAGCACTGGTAACTTGTATGATAAGGCTAACAGATTAATGTGAACTTTATGGAAGAAGAAAAAAGACCTGAGAGAAGATTAAGTCTTGAGACAGAGTAATATTCTCCCTACCGACATAGACCGAAAATAAAAAGATCATGGTATTGAGAGAGAAAAAAAGAAATCAATATTCAAGAAGAGGCTAAGAGAGAAATAGAGACATGTGGTTGTAGAATGAGACACAGTAGATCAATATGTGATTCGGCAATTCTCTTGACATGTGTCTATAGAGTTTACGTTTTCCAATTTAGCCTTTGATACCAAGAGATCTTGATGGGAGGAGAAAAGGAGCATACATTGATTTCAGCAAAAAATGGGGGCTTATAGTACTTTGAGTGGAACTTCCACCTGAGACCCAAAGAAAACCAAATGGCCACAATTTGTACCCACGTCTGATGAATGCAACAAGCTGTGGCAGGTATTAAGGCAGAGGATTTGATTTTAAGCTTCCATCCTCACTCCCTGTATAAAAGTAATTCACAACATTAGTGGTAAACATATCCTTAAAAAAGATATAACTTTTCTTACATGTAATAAAAGTAAGGCACAAGTATTTGAACATGGCCAAGCAGGGCTGACTCTCTGTTACACGATTTAACTGGATTCAGGCTTTACTGTTTTCTTTTTGATTGCTCTTTCTATTTCAAAGGAGGCCTTTTCCATCAATTAAGACTTTCTATTCAGATGACACTCAGGCATACAGGACAAACAACAAAATACCACATATGTGTCATGTGTTGCATAACAGCAAGATGGGTGGTGAATAAATTGAATAAAGTAAATAAATAAGTAAAATAAAATAAAATGGGCAATCCCATTCCTCTTCAATTTGTGAAAACAGCTGATCCTATGCATTCAGGATCACACTCAGGTTGTAACAGAAATCATTCTAAGCAAACTCTTGCACATTTCTTCACGGTCAAGGAATTTTTAAAGTTAAAAAAGTTACCTATCACTGCATAGTTGCCTGAAGTTGGATTTTTCTAAGTCCATGTAAATAACTAAGTAATAAACAAATATATCAAATTTAGAAGCTTGTGGAATTGCGATGATCTACGTTTTTTAGAGAGTTAGAAACATAATATTCTTTCTGTGGGTTTATTGTCTTGAGGCACAGAAAGAGCCCAGTCAACCTTGTCAGAAGACATTTATGATTAAATTACTCATTATGTGAATAATGAAATAGTAACCTACTGAGATTACAATGTAAATAAGGACGTTAAAAGAGAATAAGGCTATCTAGGTATCAGAATAACAAGCTACATACAATCATGGAGGACAGAGCTAATCCTGTGAGCAGGAATGGTCGTCTGAATCTGATTCCTGTGTTTAGATTTTTCTTTTTTACACTCTGATCTTTTACTTTGAAAAAGCCCCCTGGCCTGAGAACTTTTTCACAGGAGCATAAAGCCTTTCCTTGCAGATTGTTTTTTTAAGGAAGGACTACCTTATCAGAGAGCACTGTGTCCTGGCTAATGTGAAATAAGCATCCGATGATTGCCAAGAAAACAGGAGAATCCTTCATGTTACAGCAGTGATGGCAAATCTATAACACGCATGCCAAAGTCTCAAAGATGCTTTTTCCTGAGGCAACTGGACTTTCTTGATTTTCTTTGAAGACGTTTCATCCAAGAAGCTTCTTCAGCTCTGCCAAAGTTGACACACCACATTTTGGGTGACTTGGCAACTATTTTAGAAAGCATGTCCCGTTCTTGTGTGATTTTTGAAGGCTGTACAGGCCACGTAAGAATGGGGCGTGCTTGTATGGCCTCCAGAAGGTGTGCAAGAAAGCCATTCCTTCACATGGTCTCCAGAGCCTCTGAAAACTGTATGAGAATAAGGCATGCTTCTGCATAGTTTTCTAATGCTGCAAAGGCTATAGAAGAGCACTCTTGAAAGCCGCTTCAACCTGGCACCTGGCACTGTCTCAGGTAAGCTGTAGGGAGCTGTCAACAGAAAGAGAATACCACCTGAAGGTTTAGGGTGAGGGGATCACATACATGATTGGACTGCATTTTTTAAAAAATAAATAAATGAATACATAAAGGATTGTTTCTCTTTTGTTTGGAGTGGTGGTGGGATGTCCTGCCAGCAGTTAAGTTAGTTATTTTCTGAAATTTTGACCCATCAAACTCAGAAGGCTCATCATCACTGTGCTGCTGCAAGTTAGAAGACACAAGGGTTGTATTTATTTTGGCAAAGTAAGAAACCAGGTCAGGAAAAGTTAGATGATGTCAAGCTATTCTCCAAAGCACCTGAAGGCAAGACAAGAAGCAACGGATGGAAACAGATCAAAGAGAGAAGCAACCTAGAATTAAGGAGAAATTTCCTGACAGAACAACTATTCAGTGGAAGAATCTGCCTCCAGAAGTTGTGAATGCTCCAACACTGGAAGTTTTTAAGAAGACACTGGACAACCATTTGTTTGAAATGGTATAGGTTGTCCTGCTTGAGCAGGGTGCTGGAATAGAAGACTTCCAAGTCCCTTCTAGATTCTATTCTATTCTGTTTTGTTCTGTTCTGTTCTGTTCTACTCTACTCTACCCTACCCTACCCTACCCTTTGTAGTTTGATCTTCTTTCCTGTTTCTGCACCTCCTAGATGCATAAGTTCATCCACTGCATGTCACAGAATGGACTCATGGTTTGAGACATCTTATTTAGATGGCACCTGAAGTAAATGAGAACCCGATAGGACTCTTCTTTTATTGTTAGGTTACATCTAGTTTAGCCTTCAAGTCTGCATGACATCTTTAAAAACAATGTTTTTCCAACGTGAGTTATATTGAAGACATAAAAACATTAAAAACCATTATATAAAAATTGAGGTCAAGAACAGCAGCAACAATTATAAAAAAAATATAATAGCTGTTAGATGGGAAAAAATAACATAGTAACAGAAATCAGATTACTGAAATAGTATGTCATGAATATCTCATTAAAATGATTTCAATACAAGAGAATTAGAATCAAAATTGGAGAAGGATTTTGAGTTTCTTTGGTGCATAAATTGGGAGTTGGTTTTACTTACTCTTTTATTTATTATATTACCTGTACAAGTTTATTTATATAAAATAAATACAGACAATGTTTCCCATTCTGGATAGAAGATGTATTTTAGAAAGAAAACTGGAAAAACAAAAGAAGTTGGCATGGAAATATCAACAGTAGTCACCAAATTTTCCTTGACTTCTGAAAATATTTCTAAGAATGTTGTTTATAATAGTGTTTTTTTAAAATCAAGTGTTAAGGGAGAGTAGTGCTCAAATATCATTTTGGAGAAGAAAATGTACCAACAAATCCTCTGTTCCAGAGAACAGTTTCAAGATAAGGTTTACTTACACTAGTTGTGATAAAAAGAAGCATGCAAAATGCGTAAAAATTGTTTATGTGGAAGAGAAGAAATTATAGGATAACTATGAAGTGGAACGTGATAACCCTAAAGAGATTTTATGAGCACAACTTTTGATATGGCTTCCAAACCCAAGGATATGGATGGGAATTATGTATATTTTCTTTTGTACAATTTTACTGTTTTTCATATCATCAGAATTCGGTTGGTTAGTATATATCAAATTAACTACAGAGAACAGTATTTGGGGCCAGCTAACTTACCAAAAAACTACACAGTGCCAGCTGAATTCTAGAATTCCAGCAACACAAAATATCACAGTAAAACTACAATTAATCTGATTATATGTGAATAGAGATTCTCAGTCATCCAGGTCATGGTTATCCCAAGGTGCCTTTTTCAAAAGACAACTGGACTTTGTTTTCCCTGAAGATGTTTTGCTTCTCATCCAAGAATCTTCTTCAGTTGAACTGAAGAAACTTCTTGAATGAGAAGAAGTTTCTCGGATAAGAAGCGAAATGTCTTCAAGGAAAAACAAAGGAAGTCTAGTTTGGGATAATCTGATTATGCTTTCAATTAGGGAGACTTAGTCAGCCATTTTTTCCCTTCTGGGGGTTATTACAAAATTCTTCTGATTTATGCTGTCCCCTATATATTCATACACCTAAGGAATATCTGAAATTAGAAATGCAGAAGATTGAATTGGGAAATGACATTTAATGATTAAAGCAGAAACCTCACCCTGCCAACAAAAGTACGTATAGTCAAGGTCATTGTTTTCCCAGTTGCAATGTATGGATGTGAAAGTTGGACCATAAGAAAGGCTGAGCGACAAAGAATTGAGGTCTTTGAATTATGGTGCTGGAAAAGACTCCTGCGAGTACCTTTGGACTGCAAGGCATTCAAACCAGTCAGTCCTAGAAGAGATCAACCCCGACTGCTCCTTAGAAGGCCAGATCCTGAAGCTGAAACTCAAATACTTTGGCCACCTAATGAGAAGGAAGGACTCACTGGAGAAGGGTCTAATGCTGGGAAAGATTGAGGGCAATAGAATAAGGGGACGACAGAGAATGAGGTGGCTGGATGGAGTCACTGAAGCAGTAGGCGTGAGCTTAAATGGACTCCAGAAGATGGTAAGAGGACAGGAAGGCCTGGAGGAATGTTGTTCATGGGGTCGTGATGGATCAGACACGACTTTGCAATTAACAACAACAACAACAACATTTAATGATTACTTGCAGAACGCCATCATTTCAGACCCCCAACATGAATGGAAGTCCAGTGGGCTCGCTAACAATCAAACAGCAACAGGCAATCTTTATTTAAAGTGCAATTTTGTTTTAGAATTTAAATTGGAGTTTTAATTCCTTCTGGAAACATATCTGGAAATTCATGATTACATACATGTAGAAACTGAAGAACAGAGATAGTCAACCCCATAGTCCAACGCATGATGAATAAGGAAGTAGATGCTGCTTTCTGCATGTGAAAATACAACTCTTTAAATATCAAGCAGCTCTATATGCTAAATACATACATACATACATACATACATACATACATACATACATCTACTTATCATCTCATATTCCATGCAACAGCACTTGATTTGGTCTTATCACCAGGTACAGATTGTGGACAGTGTTCAGGATCCCACCTTTTTTGTCTCCCTTATATATGTATCTCCTTTACATGTATATGTTTATTTTTTTTTCTTTTAAACAACTCTGTAATCCAGTGGTTCTCAACCTTTTCCGGCGGGTGCCTTACCTCCCTTGGGCTGGGCCAGCTGGTGGTCGACCTGCTCCGTCTCTGCCGCTTGCCAGCTATGCCTTGGCCGGCGCAGGGGGCGGAACTACACATGCGCAACGCTCCAGGGCAGGGAAAGTCCTCGACTTACGACCGGTTGGGTAGTCCTCGACTTATGACCGGTTTAGTCCTCGACTTACGACCGGTTTAGTCCTCGACTTACGACCGGTTGGGGTCGCAGCATTAAAAAGGTTGAGAACCACTGCTGTAATCCCTTGCATCAGGGGGGCTGTCTGAGCGACTGAATGGAATTTGAGCATTTACTGGCCGGATGTCCTTCCTGATGCCTATGGGGAGTTCACAGCAGACAATGACTTATTGCGCCCAAAGTCAGAAATATCTGCCACTATCTGCCACTATCTAAGATCAAAATCAGAGCCTCCTGAGGTAAGAGCTCCACCTCTAGGCCACCGTGCTGCTCACATGTATATGTCATTATAACCTAATGCATTCTGAGTGAAAAGGAAATGAAACAAAGGATCCTACTCTTTAAGGGAACTCAGTAGCAGAGATGGGCTCATGAGATTAGACTAAATTCTTTCCCATTTCCATCTGTCCATCAATTATTAGATTACATACTATAGTAGCAGTGTACCTGGGAGCTCAAGGGGATGAAAATATTAGAGTTTTCTCTCCAACCCCAAAGTGTTCTGATAAATGAAGCAAACAAAACCAAATCCCTTTCTCCAAATCTTTCTCCACCTTTACTGTACCCATCATAAATATTGACTGTCTGAGGTAGTCTTCATCTCATTGTCAATATTAGATGAAGCCAGTGAAATGAGTATAAAGTAGACTGGCAACTCTGTAATGGGTTCAGCAATCCACAATGAATTTTCACCAAGAATAATTGAATTCCTTCAATTCCTTCCTTCCTCTATCCAACACCCACATAGAGAAATGTATGTCTTGCCTCTTTGTCTCTAACTTCCAAGATTATCCACTTTGTTTTGCAGCGGTTTGCCAAAATCTCAAAGGTATAAATGAGTATACAAATCTGTACCAAATGCAGAACAAACTGTAAAATAATGTACAAAGGAGAACATTCATCTAGCAATCCTACCACACTATTCATTATTTGATATTGGAGCTAGGCTGAAACTGACTAAAAATCTCTTTGATACAGGGACAAGATCAAAGCAGGTAGATTCAATAAACTGTGTAAGTCTCTTTTTTTTCCCCACACAGCATGTTTGAAGCAATTTCCTGGAGTGACAGGCTGTGTTTCGTCTTCCTGTACATTTAACCTCTAGATCTGGACAGCACATATTTGGGTTAGGCACATTTCTTTAGGGAATACTGGAATGGTTTCTTCAAATGACAGTTTTCTAATTATTCTGTCAAGCATCAATCTGTGAAGTTTCTAGATTCCTCAGAGCCCTGAGTGACTGGGCAATCAGTGTTTTACTTATAGCCTAAACACCATATCCTCCAGAACACTTCTTCTCCTGCTAAAGAAAGGAGGGGAAGAGGGAGTAATGGGAGACGCTATGGGTGATGGAATTTCCAAGTATACTCATCATCATAAATTCAACACGTCATAAAGTGCAGCTTATATTCAAATGCTAAATACAGCACCTGATTTTAGCATTAAACCTTTATCAGTGTTTGACAACAAGTGGAAGCATGGAAATCTTTCACAACCAAATTTTTGTTGCTGAAATGCTAGGGGTAAAGGATCATTCATAATTCATAAGTCCATCTTGGGACTGAACTTGACCTGGAGGCTCATGTAGAAACATCTGGCCTAATTTCAGGACCTTCTTTATTTTTCTTTACGTATACCGTACATTGATTTCAGTTCCACATTCAATCAATTAACAAAACAGAATGTATTATGCAGTTTTTGAACTAAACAAAACAATTCCTTCCTGGTTTGGCTAATTCCAACTACTGTCACTTCTTCATCTCTTGCTTCCTGTGCCAATGTTGAAATATTCTGGGGAACTCAAAATTTTAATATGAAAGCTAAATGGATTATTAGTTGTTTAATGAAAGGAAGAATCATATGTTTTAGATTAGACACATCTATTGACCAATTTGGAGTTCTGTATAATGGCAGTTCACCCTTATGACAAAATATGGAACATAATTCTACTAAACCACGAATGCATAAGCTTTTTTGAACAGAAAGTCACTTTTGGCCTTGGAATTGTATGCAAGGAACTGTACTCCAAAGCTAATGGGTGGCACCAGAACTGAATTAAACTAATTGAATTTCATTAGATTTATAATTAACTAAATTAAACATATTCAATATTGTTGTCTCAGCAAGTTGTAGCACCCAGGCAATCTTAGCTGACCTAAAAAAAGCTGAATGTAGGATCAGGTCTGGTTAGGGAAGCCTAGGCTGTAAACTAAGACAAGGAAGTAAAAAAACAAAACAACTGCAAAACAACACAAGAGAAGCCAGTGGCAAAATACTTCCATATTTCTGCCAAGTAAATAGCATCAATGTGTCTGTATAATTATCACAAATGATGCTTGTATCAAGGGAGTCTTCAGATCTTACTATGACAATTACTCTTCCTACTGGTATTGAATAGTCTCTCTCTCCCTCTCTATCCTCACTCATTAAAAATTACAATTTGATGGAAGATTTTGAAAATCTCTGTGGAGTGCTTGGTGAGGGGGGGGGGTTCTGGACTACCGCTTTTACAGCTCTGTATTACACCAAAAGAAAGTATGCTCAGCTCATGTGGGACTTTGAATCAGGATCAATATGCACAGTACTGTGGAACAGAAAGATGAGCCTTGCTCCTCTTTTCATGCATATAAGATTATGATTTTGCTTTAATCTTCTTCAAAGGAGGATCAGTATGTAGGTAGGGAGGTGGGACATATTAAAGAGATGATCCGGTTTTTAGTAATAATTTAGAATTGGCTTTTTGGTCAAAAGACTTTTGCGGCCAGCAAATCATCCTCATCTCTGAAATACATTGTAAGATATTCTTGCAACATCTCACGATATAAAAAGAAGCAGATAAGGGCATATGAAATTTCTGATTAAAAGCAAGTTTTTTACAATACACTGAGCACATACTCAATCAGCAACTGAAGAGGAAAATCTCTAGGGAGCAGTAGGAACTAAACAATTCTGATAAGGTTTCTGTGACTTTTCCACAAACAGTAATTTGTTCTTTTATATTTCTTCAATGAAAAGTCATGCATTGCAGTCCCAAACCCTTTAAATCAAATGATTTGCTGGGTATTGAGCATTCACAAGTTTCATCACCTACTATAAAATATTGACTCTGTGCATTTGTTTCCCTCCCTCTAACTGTTCTCCAATTCTTAACTATAATGGATTTTTTTTCCTCCCTTCTCAAAGGCTGGCTTCTTAAGGCCTGTAACAAGATCAATAAAAGATTGCTTAATCAGGATGTAGCTTTAAAAAGTTAATTCTGCTCCCCCAATGCATAGTTTTAAAAAAGGGGGAAAAAAGAACCCTGAAAAGAAGGAAACCTGTAGAAAAACTCATTTTTAACCAGCACCCTTTTCTGCTTCCTGGTGAAATGATTAACATTCAAATAAATAAATAGCAATCCTTCCGTCAACATGTTATGTATTTCTGCCTTTAATGTACTTACTTTAATCACCCACACTTGACATTACCTTGTCAACGTAGATAAAGCTGAGCTGACTCTCCTGGCTTAATAAAATTCTCAGTTGGAGTTTGTGAACACAATTCAATCTGGCAAATGCTTGTCAAGCAAATGAAAGATTTCCCTACCCCTCCCAAACATGGCATTTCAACAATGATCTTTACTTTTCTTCAAAATCCCCAACTGGATATATCTATGATTTCTTTCAAATGCAAATGGTTCCCCTTAGGATAAAGATATCCTGGTATGCTGGTGGCCCACTTCATAAATGTTGGAAGCTGACAACTCGCTCTGTTCTCTTGAAGGGAATGCCTCTCCTTCATCTTCTCCATCCTGGGTTTTAAGTAGAATGGACATTCTGTGCAAGGGGGTGGGAAGTGAATAAATTCATGACAAGCCTGGTTCTTACTGAAGGTGAAGAATTGCACAATCAACCCTTCATACATGTCTCTCTACTGATTGCTGCTGTCACTCCTTTAGCTGCTCCAAGCTAAAGAGGAGGGTAAGTGCTGTACCTCCACCGCTTAAATTGCTCTGCCAACAAAGTAATTTTCTCAACCAGCTTGAGCAAAACCAGCACTGTCCTTTGAAAATTTGTTTTCCCCTTCCATAAGCAAAAGTAATTCTATGCAACGCCATCTATGCTTCTGTCAGGCTTCATTCAAATGCATAGGGCTTGTTCAGCGCCCAAGTTATTTCTTTTTTACAACTTTTACACTTGGCACAAGACATCTAGAATAGAATTTCTCCATTTCTTCCCAACATTTGCATCCTGCCTTTCCTAAGAAGCCTTACATAGCAGACATTAATAAATGAAGGCCATAATTCAGGTTAAGAACTACACAATGAAATATATATATATATAAAATGCACCACACACAGATTTGTGACTTACTGAGCTTCTCTCTGTTTTGCATATTGGTAATATTTTTATCACAAAAAGTAGAAGTATTATAGGCATGACTGCTGTCAATCTATGCAAATATTCAGGTCAGTTAAGAAAATCTCCCCTCCCTATTTCTCCACAATGTAAGAGCCTAAATGTGAGAGTTTGAACAACGTACAAGAGGAATATTTCCAACTTTTACTTGCCATAGGACAAGAAGCTTAAAAGCCATTTAGTCTACAATCTCATACATGTCTATTCAGAAATGAGTTTGAGACTTCTATAAGATTGCAACTGTTATCAACATACAGATAATCTAATTATACAATTTAACTATGCAGAGCCCTCCTCCCCCCATTTCAAGTTAGTAAACAGTAATATTTTGATTGTTGAGGACTAGAGTACACTATACAGACAGTTTTCTCTCTTTTTTTCACAGCATGAAAACCCAGTGTTCGTATAGCTCAGAAAAGAAGTCAGCATGGACATGGTTCTAAAAAATATAGAAAACAAAAAGGGGCTTTAAAGTCTTTCCACGGTGCCAGTTACTGAATTAATTAAATATATAATATGCAAAAGAATCTTAAAACATAGAATATTCTGATTCTTCCAAGTACTATGATTTACACACGGCTAGTGTGTAATATTTTACACACTAGCCGTGTGTAAATTTTAATATTCCCAGCTTAAAGTACAGCAATAAGGCTGAAACTGCATGGGATGCCGAGGGTGTGAGGGATGATAGGAAAGCAGCAAATAAAATGCTGATATTAGGGATAACAAAGAACAGGAGAAAAAGATTTGTTTTGAACTTGAAACAAGCCATTTATATTCCACAAGTTCTGCCTAACTGTTCTGGATTGGCTACAACAAAAGAAGACACAAGAACCAGAACTTTTTGATGCTTTAATGTTCTAGAACAAAATCAGCGCCCTGCTTCTGCTTTCAATATAAACTCACACGGTTGCTATGGAAACTAGCAGTTTAGTCAGGGTCAGGGAAATAACAGCAGACAAGGAGTGTACTCTAAAGCAGAGCCTCTGAAAGAAGCCTGTCTGAGTGGTTTTGCTTTTAAAATGAGCACACAGAAGATTAGTTAAAATCCAGTCTTGAGTTCCAAGAACCAGGTTAATATTGTCAGCCAGTCCAGAGCAGAATGCACACAAACATCAAAGTGGAACCAGAAATCAGACAGTTGCTTCCAATGAGGGATCATGAGTCATGGCTACTTCTTAAATCAAGGGATTTAAACATTTAAACATTTTACAAAAAGTTTCCCATCTGGTCTGCCTGGGAAGACTGACACCAGTGGACCATGAAAGACTATTTGTTTTATTTTGCTTTTTTTCAAGCTTGCTGATAGAACAGTGAAACTGACAAAAAAACAAAACAAACAAAAAAACCAACAGCAGGAATTGTAATTTTTTCTAGAAGCCCAAACATCAGATATAATGCTAAACAGCATCTTGAATTGGATTTGGAAGCTTGCTGGGAGCCAATGCACCTTACACAGCAGCAGTGTTACCTGAGTGTATTGAGAGGCACCAAAAGCTGCCTAGCTAGCTATGCTTCTGACCAATTCCAGCTTTTAATGTTCTTCAAGGGGAAGCCTATATAAAGTCCATTGAAGTATTCCAAATGGTAGGAATGAGTCACAATGAGCAAGGCCTCCTGATCCAGGAATAGGCACAATTGATGCATAAGATGGTGCAAAGGCCCTCTTACCCTCAGCTGCCACCTGCTCTGCAAGCAGGAATTGTGAGTCTAAGAGGACTCTCTCTTTGACAAGAACCAAGCAGTTAAGGCTATAGTGCAAAAAACCCCAGAGGACATCGTTCCAGAAGGATGTCTCCATGTAGAAGAAAGGCCTCCTAACTTTAGGATATCCAGAAATATGTAAAGGTTGAATCATAAGCTACTTATACATATTCAGGTCCTTCTACAAATCCCTGTAAACCATTATTATTGTCAACTCTACAACGAATATGGCTGCAGCCATCTTGGTTGTTCTAGGTTGCCACATAAATGGGAGAGGGTGTGGAGTATCTTTGCTAGTCTAAACAATTCTGTGTCCCTGGGAACCAAGGTCATTCTTTGGTTAGACTAGCGGGATGGGCGTTTTGGAAGAAAGCCCACCAAACTATTCTATTGGGGAAATGTAGCTGATTTCATAGCACTGGGGTGGGAGGTTTATTTTGTAATAGTGTAAGTCTTTGGAGGCAATTTCAGACTTGGTTTCACTTTTGACTGTGCCAATATTTTGTATCCAATAAACATGTTCTTTGAGGAAATCTCAAGCCTCGGAGTTCTGATTTATTTAGCTCTATCTATCAGAACCCATGACAATTATTTTATAAGCAAGTTATTCTGAACTATTTTTTCCCAGATGGTGTAAGAAATCTTAAAATGCTATTACATAACAGAAGCTTAGACAGGTTTTCATGGAGGTTTACTTTAAGATGCTACATCTGAAAATGTAGACCACCAACTATGCCTTTTAAGTCCTTTAATAATAGCCATGGAGAGTACCAGGAATATACCCCTTAAAAGAATGCAGTTACTGCAGATGATTTGCTTTTTATTGCCCACAAACCAGGGCCATTTTATGACAACCCCCTGCCCTTCACCCAATACTTCTTTTCTGAGTACTTCCTGGATGCCATTATTCAGTCAATTCTGAATCCATCACTTGTGTCATTTAGCCCACATGTTATCATTTTATTAATGAGGATATTATGAGAAACTGGCTGGCGTGTTTTCTGAGATCAAAGTACACCCCCAATGTATTATATTAGTTATTCTGCCAGAAAAGGAAATAGGGTTAGTCTGACATTACTTGCTGGTGGCAGCCAAGAATCTGTATGAATATCTTCTCTTTCACAACATGATTTATTTCTGGCAATCTGCAGCCTCCTATGGTTCAATTAAACTCCAAAGAAAATTCTGTCTTTTTTTTCAGAAGGAGTCCTACTGTCATTGGAATTGTTCTGCTTGCCACTGGCATTATTGGAGAATTTCTTATTCCTCTGGGGAAGTTCAGATAAATCCTTTATTTTTTTTGTCCACAAATATGAAGGACAATCTTGAAAGATCATCTATATCCAGTTCTAATATTGGTTTTTACTAGGGGGGTAAAATTCTATAAAGGAGGAATTTTCAACCAGTGGCACGGGTACCACCTGTGGTACATTGGCACCTGGCAGGTGGTACGTGACCATCCTAGAAAAGTGGTAGCGGGGGAGGGGAATGAGCTGAACCGGTGGCAGCGCCGCACAAGCCTGAGTGAGAGATGGCTGGAGCTGCAGGGCTGTCAGGGCTCAGCGGAAGCACCAGGATCTGCGCTTCTTTGGGGTTGTCAGGGCTCAGCGGAAGCGCCAGGATCAGCGCCAGGCTCCAGCTGGAGCTTGTCGCTGATCCTAGCACTTCTGCTGAGCCCAGAAGAAGTGCTGATCAGCTGGAATATTGCAGCATCTCTAGGATCTTGTGATTTACATTCAGATGCTTGGCAACTGATTCATATTTATGATGGTCACAGTGTCCCATGGTCATGTGAAGTGACCAAAACCTGCTGCACCACCCAGCAGACAGGGGAAATAAAAACCAAACACCCCCACCCCACCCCCGCTGCCAATCCTCAACTGAAATGCTCACAACAATGAAAACCTCGGACAGGAGGAAGAGCACCGCTGGGTGGGCAGGTAGGTGTCTTGTTCAGCTGTGGCTTGGGGGGCACTTTTTTCAGTGCCATTGTAACTTCGAACAGTCACTAAGTGAACTGTTGTAAGTTGAGGACTACCTGTACTTCATCACTTTTTTCCTTTTTTTGGGGGGGGGGGTCATCAAGTTTTTGACACCTTGCTAGGCGACTGGTGGTACTCGGATAGTGCCATATCCTAAAAGTGGTACAATGGGTGAAAAGATTGAAAAGCCCTGCTATAAAGTATTTTGGTGTCTTATTCACACTGAGCTGCTTATCCACATTTCTACTGACGTAGGACTTTGTAACTAAGTTTGATAAAACCTACATAAGTACCTTCTCCTAGTCTAAGCAACCTGTTATGTTCATTTTTTTAAAGCGTATTAAATCACTTTTCTATCCAATGGATTGAAAAATGCTCACACAGCAAACAAAGGTTTTGCCTTGAAATGAGGAAGGACAGCACACTAAATCATGGCAAAAAAATGCTTGCTTCCCAAAAGGGGAGTGGAAAATGGAGAAACATTCTGAAACAAATTTAAATGTACTGAAAAAGAACAACACACAAAAAAGAAAATTGCTTTCCTGAACTTGTAGTTGTCAGTAAAATACAGACTTTGAGAAAGTGCTGCACCAAAATCATGGATGAATAAAGAGTATTTTAATTGCATTTATTATTTTTACTAAGAAAAACTTCAGATTGTACAACCAGGCACTGCAGAAAAAAACTGCACAAATAAATAAAAGGCACAATTCAGAATTTTAAAATACATCATTTTATTTTTTCAAAAGATCAACAAAAAAAAAACCACCTCTTTACAGGATCTAAAACTAGTATATTCTCACTGGAAACAAGCTCCAGAAACAGGATAGATTTTTTAAAGCAATTTTAATGTTGTCTTTTTTCTCTTTTTTTGACATAGTAAATTCTTCTCCAGTAAGAATTCTGAAGTGAGAAGGCTGTTTTTGATATTTTAATTATAGCTCAAATTATAGATCCCCATTTGGTATTTTGTTTGTATCTCAAATAAAATACTCCCATTTTTCTAGAAAATTTTCCACACTAATGTAGTTCTATCTATCTATATCAGTGGTTCTCAACCTTTTTAATGCCGCGACCCCAACCGGTCGTAAGTCAAGGACTTTTCCTGCCCGGGAGCGCCGCGCATGCGTGGTTCCGCCCCCTGCGCCGGCCGAGGCATAGCTGGCAAGCGGCAGAGATGGAGCAGGCTGACCACCAGCTGGCCCAGCCCAAGGGAGGTAAGGCACCCGCTGGAAAAGGGGAAAAAATGGCGGACAAAAAAAATGGCAGACAAAAAAAAATGGCGGACAGCCTTGCTTGGCGACCCCCATGAAATGGTCGATCGACCCCAAATGGGGTCCCGACCCACAGGTTGAGAACCACTGATCTATATGGTTGCAAGGTGCTGAAAATGACTTGATGCCATATAATCAACCAACCAATCTTTGTCTAGAAAATGTTCCAAAATAGTAATAGCAATAGACTTATATATCACTTTACAGTGCTTTACAGCCCTCTCTAAGCGGTTTACAGAGTCAGCATGTTGCCCCCAACAATTTGTGTCTTCATTTTACCGACTTCAGAAGGATGGAAACTCAACTGAGTCAACTTTGATTTGGTGAGAATCAAACTGGCGGCAGTTGGCAGAATTAGCCTATAATATTACATCATAACCAATGCGCCACCACGGCTCTCCTTTTTTCATGAAACTTTTAAAGGTTAAACCCTGCATGTCTTTTGCATATGGAATTTGCGGCAATTACTTATACTATGAGCAAGTGTACAGCTTGGGGACCTCTGACTTAGATTATTGAGTCCAATCTCTTGCTCAGTACTAAAGCACTTTTAGCAGATGGTTGTTTCGCCTCTCCTTAAAGACACCCAGCGAAGGGGAAACCATCAACTCTTTGAGTAATTGTTTTTGACACTGAACTGTTGCTATTGTTGGGAAGTATATTCTAATGTTCAATCTGAACTTGCCTTTCTGTAATTTCAATTCATTATTCTGCATGATGCATTTTTAAATGATAAAGAAGAAATCTGACTTTTCATCTATTTGAAGAGTATCAGCATTTCCCCTCAGCCCCAAATTTTCTCTTCTTAACTCTTGAAATCTCTTTTGAGTTGCTAATTGCACTAGCTCAGTTACCTTGTCTGTACTGGTTAGGATAACTAAAATAACTATGTCTTCTTCAATGCTCTGAAGAAGAAAATGGTCCTAAATATTTTAAACCTGATTGATATGTTGATAGCTGCTTCATCTGTAGTCAGAATGTTTGCAACCTGTCTATATAAACCATTTTCTATTACAGAAATAGAAATTACCTGCTATTAAACATTCCTTTATTAATTAATTAATTAATTCATTCATTCATTCATTCACGTATTAGATATTTATTCTGCCTTAAATACTTCATAAGTAACTCAAGGCAGAGAATATACCTAATACTCCTTCCTTCTCCTATTTTTCCTACAACAATAACTCAGTGAAGTGGGTTGGGCGGAGAGAGAATGACTGGTCTAAAGTCACCCAGTTGGTTTTCATGGCCAAAGCAGGACTAGAACTCACAGTCTGCTGGTTTCTAGGCCAGCACCTTAAATACTGCACCAAACTGCCTTCCAACAAAACATACTGTACATATTAAACTGTTCTGAAAAGAAGCTGGCATGTCTCAAAACAAAGAACTAGCTTCTAATTTTGGGATACACATATTCTTAAAAAAAAAAAATACTGGATAGCTGTGTCCAATGCTTTAGTAGTATGCTCCATGTTAAGCTTGGGGTAAGAAGTTACAGAAAGTGATGGACATTATCTTGCCACTTTATGATCCATGGCAACCACTTTGTGATAACATTACATGGTCTCAAACTTCTAATTATCTTCACCAGATCAAACGTTTGCCTGGTTCTATTATAGCCAACAATTAGTCATGAGTATTTATTCTCTAGTTCTGTAATATCTTAGTAACAGACTTTCCCAGCCTTGCTAATCAAATACTTTGGGAGATTTAAGAACTCAACTTGGGAAGCTGTATTTAGGAATAAGGTGATAGTTTATGTGTTTTGCTAGTAAAGGTAAATAAAATAAAGGTTTACCCTGCCTGACATGTCTGACTCTAGAGGGCACTGCTCATTTCTGATTCACAGTCGAAGAGCCAGTGTTGTCCAAAGACGCTTCCATGGTCATATGGTCGGCATGACTATACCCCAAAGAAACACGAAATGCTGCTACATTCCCACTGAAGTGGTACCTGTTTATCTACTTGCATTTGCATGCTTTCAAACTGCTACGTTGACAGGAACTGGGACAAGAATGGGAGCTAATCCCATCACATGATACTTGGGTCTTGAACTGCCAATTTTCCAGTCGGCAAGCCCAGTGTCTTAACTGCTTGGGCACCGTGCCTCACTGTATTAGTAAACTATCACCTTGTCCCTAAATACAGCTTCCTAAGCATGCCAGGAAATATGGGCTGTAATTTAAGGCTATAAATGCAATGCCCATTAACAATTTTTTTTATTATGCCAACTCTCCTCCAGCTTCCAAGCAACTTCATACTGTGCTCTTCACACCAGGCATTGACGATATTCTCTCTCCCCCCTCCCCCAAAATAAACCCATTTAATAAACAAAAGATGTTTTCACACTGTTCAAAGAATAACTAGGCAATGAGGCGTGTAAAAGATACATGGCTTTTGAATTGGAATGCAAAATACTTGTTAATGACCATAGAAAAATATGGTTGATTCTCTATTACTTAATGACATGCAATTTGACAAGTCAAACAAATCCACTGGTATCATACGGCATTACATCTGAAACTGAATGCTATTTACATTTCATTTCATTTCATTCAGAACTAGGCACTGGGCAATTGGGGGTGGCGAGTATTATTTTCTTTAAAAAGTAAATGCTATTATAGGGTTGTTCTTAGCCAAAAAGTATAATTTATTAAATGTGACATCTTCTTCATTTTCATTACATTCAGTGAGTGTCTAACTAGGAACTTAGGTTTCATTGATTTCAACAGAAATTAAACACACTTTATCTTAACTCTATTTTTCCTAAGAGACCCTTTATGAGGTGGAGTAGGTAGTATTCACTTTTGATTGGTTGTTTGCTTGCAGATTTCTTAGCATTTTTATTATCTCTTCTGAATTGTGTGTAAATGTGTTTTACCTTTATGTGCCCATTGTTGGCAGATTTCCCTGAATACTAAGTTTCCAGGAATTCCCTAGCCCTTTTGGATTTAGCTTTGTCTAGGATGCTCACGGTTTCCCAGTTGAAACTATGGTTGAGTCTGTCCTTGTGTTGTAAGATTAAGGAGTTATTCCTTAATCTCAATTGGAATCTGTATCCTGGGGGTTCTCCTAGATTCACAACTCTTGCTTGATGGAAGGAGTCATGAATCTAGGAGGACTCCCAGGTTACAGACTCCAATGACATTTGTGGCTTGATGGGCCTTTGCACACATTGTCCTATGGTCCAATTGTGCTCATTCCTGAATCAGCAAACCTTGCTTACACTCAGTCATGCCCAAGTTATTTCCAGATTGGACTACTGTAATGTGCTCTACATGGGGCTGACCTTGAAGAGTATTTAAAAGCTTCAATAGATATAGATCAAGGAACAACCAAGGAGAAATTTGTACTCCCACCAACATTAGCAGGCCAAGCTATGTATATAAACAGGGAGAAAATCCCACACTCAGTAGCATTGATGTTGTTATTTAGTTGAGTAATGAAATGTCTGCAAGTGAACAGCGAAGCTCAGAGCGCACCAGAGACTCTACGATCCAAGCTTGAGCTATATATATAGACGTATATATAGATATTCTCTTCTATTGGAAACTTTATGGGGTATTGACTTAAACATAGTAATGAACTGTTGTCTTTTACGCTGTCTGGGAATGCCTCAGATGAACTAGCCTACTTGGCACTGACAGACAGAAACACCAGTTGGACTCACAAGTAATTTAGTTTACTTTGGAATAATGAGCCTTCTATGCCACTGCCAAGCATTTGTTTCAGCTGATTACTGAGAGAAGAAATATTCCGCTTTCTTTCCAAAAGTGATTTGGTTGATATAATTTGGTTATTAATTAGGAAGAAACTACACCTCTCTGCCTGTTAACTACAGTTGCATCTCCAATTCAAGAGACTGCTCACCTGTCCTTCAAGGAATGTGGAACCTGCTCATAGTTCTCTGGGTGGGTTTGGAGGAAAAGTTGTTTTAAGATACAGGGTGCATTAAATTATTCTTTCTAAAAAGCTTGATTTATTTTAGTGGAAAGCGAGATTGCTGCAATTGAGACCGTACAGGATGCCTAATTTTTTTATATCAGCCACTGAAGCTCATATCTTTGCTCCATCTTCCTTCCCGTTTCCCCCATTTTTATTTGTTTAGCTATATATGATATTTCTCATATCATTTACATCTCCCCCATGTAGTCTGTTATGCTAGATAATCCCGAAAGCCACCTTTTATATTGAAAAAGGAAGCTCCAATTTTCTGAAAACAAATTCTAAGAATTTGTGCAACCATAAGGAAAATGATAGTGGTTAAACATATTTTAAAAGGACAAACAATATTATTTTGACACTTTTGACAACTGGAAATGAAACCAAACAGCAGAAATATTTAATGCTACTTTCCTTCATGATTCTGATCACTGCCAGAGACGTTTAAACAAAACAAAAACATCATGAGACCGTCCTCCTAATGACAAAGATGCTCTAAACCTTACTGCACAGAAGTAAACAAAATTAGGGAAAGTGCCACGAGTAAGAAATAAGAAAAATAAGAACAAGAAATTAAAAAAAAAACCAGGTCTTGCATTGCACTTTGATATAATTGCATGCCCAATAAAAGGGCTAAGTGCTAAATAACGAATATTTATTTCACATTACAATTATTTGTGCCTGATATAAAGCATGGTTATGGCAGGGATGGAGGGAGGAGAGAGAGCACTACCTATCAGCTATTCTATTTATGCTAGGTAATGGTTAACAATAGCCAAAATTATGTATGTTGGAGAAATGTCAGTCCACATTATCTTTTCTGAATATGAAAAGATATTAAAAATCAATTTATTTGAAATTCTGATATTATTACTGGTAGCCCTCAGCTTCCGGATAATTCACTTCCTCCTGGGTCTTCTTGGACCCCATTCTAGTACTTTCTGCAAAAAGGGAGCTTGGAGACAAATCAGAAAGAACCCAACAGTGTTGGGTTCAATGGTGTATTCCTCAGAAGGGATATACTATTGCCTTCATCAAGGCAGGCACAACAGCCCCTCACTTTTATTGTACTTTCTTATGTTACTTCTAACACAGAGCATGAACACCCTAGAATTGTCACATTTAAATAAATGATATGTGGGGATATGTGAGCGGTAGGTCATGGAGAAGATCTGAAAAAAAAAGCCTGAATGTCAGGAACCAGATTTTAAAGCATAAGTCAAATACCTTTTCAGCCATTCTATTCAAATAGGTTGGGGGGAGAGGGGCTTCAATTATATGGCAGGATAAGCTACTGTGCAGAAAAAGAAATCAAGGAGAGAAGCAACCTAGAACTAAGGAGAAACTTCCTGACAGTTAGAACAATTAACCAGTGGAACAACCTGCCTCCAGAAGCGGTGAATGCTCCAACACTGGAGGCTTTTAAGAAGACAGCCATTTGTCCGAAATGGTATAGGGTTTCCTGCCTGAGCAGGGGGTTGGACTAGATGACCTCCAAGGTCCCTTCCAACTTTACCATTACTGCTGCTACTACTACTACTACTACTACTACTACTACTACTACTACTACTACTACTATTATTATTATTATTATATTCTTCTAAAACTCTGATAGATTGATTGCAATACATCCATGAAAACCCCCAATTAAATCTTTATCCTTTCAAATTGAGGAAGGGAGGGAGGAAGAGAAAGAGAGGGGAAAAGAGAGATGGGGGGGAGAGAGAGAGGAAAGAGAGAGGGGGGAAGGAAGAGGAGGAGGGAGGGAACGAGAGAAAAAAGAAAAAGCTATCTCAGATGGCTTGTTGGCATGAACCAATCAACCCAGCCATAGCAGTGCCAAAAGGGTAGAAGCTAAAATCAGTCATGAGGAAGCACCAAGGGACTAGCAATTGGAAAGCGCTTCATTTAGAAAGAACCGGAGGGAGAATAACAAGGAACAATAGCTGGAGCACAGAGAACACAGTGAAAGGAATGAGAATTAATGATTTTTTAAGGAAGGCAATAATTTCTTTATGATTTGAACTCTGCAACGTACAAACCTACAGGCACCCGAACAGTACCTGCGTGTCAAGACCTGACATTCCTATTAGCAAGGTGCCCAAAGGCAAACACAGTTTTTAGCAGGCCAATATTTTTTGGGGGGTGGGGGGACGGGGGAGGCAGGCAGGGAGGGAACACACCTTGTCTAGGGGGAAAGTTTAGGAAAGATGCATTTGAAAAGAGCAGCAGAGTGCAGGCAGGAACAGGAGCCAAGGCCGTTTAAAGAAAAATAGAACAAAGGAACAAAGGGGTAAGGAGACAAATATCAGGGGACCAAAGTGTTTCTCTGGTGTTCAAAAAACAAGATAAATATTTTGCAGACATAAAGAGCTGAGGGCAAGCGAGCAATATTAAATAAAACAGATCAATGAAACAATGAAATAAGGAGCAGATAAAACAAGGATCCAACAAAATCGAGACAGAGGTTTGTTTTTTTTAAAAAAAAACGGTCAACGTAAGCAGATATTCCAATAAACCAGCCCTGTCAATCATTTGTCAAGGGTGGGGAGCGAAGCTTATAATACAAAGCCAGCCAGATGTGTTGAACTACAATAACCATAATCCACAACCGGCAAAGTTAACAGGTGTGGAAGTGATAGTCCAATATATTTGAATAGTGTCTGATTGGAAACCCTGTCATCAAGTCCTAATTCCAATAGTTTCCTGAGACTTACCACTAAAATCAAGAGAACATCCATCTGCTGTGACCATCCAAACCAAAGAAACTGAACTAAACTGGCTGCTTCTGTTCTACAATTTAATATCCAACTTTTCTTTGGATACATTTATCCAGAAAAATGGGTGCTCCTTCATCCATAGGAGGTGATTTTTTATAGCTGAAAAATGTATAAAAGCATATATATTCCCCGCTAGCATCGTATCTTAATGAGACGGATGGAGCTGATCAGAATAATAATAACCTAGTACCTGGCAGACTATGCAATGAAACAATAACACTAATAACAGAGAAGGAAACAATAGATAGCAAATGATACCTCTGCAAAGAAAAAGAAGAAAAAAAGCAGATCACCTAGTTGCAAAAGGATCACACAAACTGATGCTTGGAGAACACTTGTATATTCTAATGCTGAAGCATCTGTACAGGCAGTCTTTGACCACAATTAAGACCAGAATTTCTGTTGTTAAATGAGGCAATTGTTAAGTAATTTGCACCTAATTTAATGGCCTTCCTTGCCACAGTTGTTAAGTGTATCACTGCAGTTGTTAAGTGAATCGTGTGGTCATTAAATGAATCCAACTCCCCCTTATTGACTGTGAGGACGCTGCTAAGTGAGGGGATCAGTTGTAAGTCGCTTTTTTCAGTGCCATTATAACTTTGAACAGTCACTAAACGAATGGATGCAAGTTGGGGACTGCCTGTGGATCAAGATTGCTTAGGTCTATCTCAGAGGTCCCCAACCTTTTGGGCACCAGGGACCGGTTCCGTGGAGAGAGGTTTTTCCACAGACCGGAGAGTGCCTGGTTTTTTATGCTGCCTGCATCCCACGGATGGGCTTTGCTTGTTTATGCGGACCGGATGCTGGCATGCTGCGGCTCGGTACTGGTCCACAGACAGGGGGTTGGAGACCCTGGTCTATCTGACTTTTTTTGCTCGTTTGAACTGTTGAGATTTTAGAATGAAACCAGCAGATGAGAAGCTATGGTAAACTGGATCGAGGAGATGAGACTTATAGCTAATACATCTTCAGAAGGAACAGCAGAATTGTCGCAGTTTCACACTTTACATTTTTAGGGTACATTTTTGGATTTAGAAAAACAACACAGGTAGCCCTTGACATTCAACAGTGACCGTTTGAAGTTACGATGACACTGAAAAAAGTGACTTATGACCAATTTTCACACTTACAATCCCATGGTCACGCGATCAAAATTCAGATGCTTTGGCAACTGACTCCTATTTATGATGGTTGCAGTGCCCCATGGTCGTGTGATCTCCTTTTGTGACCTTCACACAAGCAAAATCAATGGGGAAGTCAGATTCACTTAACAACAGTGTTATTAATTTAACAACTGCAGTGATTCCCTCAGCAACTGTGGCAAGAAAGATCGCAAAAGGGGGCAAAACCCACTGAACGAATGTCTCACTTAGCAACAGAAATTTTGGGTTCAGTTGTGGTCGTAAGCCGAGGACTACCGATATACAGCGGTATGTACTAAAAAATCGTCTGTCAAAAGTTTTTTTTTTCTTTTACCTTGGGATCTGCAGTGAGCAATTTGAATGCTTGATACACTTGTGCTTCTTTCACACCTCCGCCAAGATCCAGAAAGTTGGCAGGTTTCCCACCATTAAGGGAAATTATATCACAGGTTGCCATTGCAAGTCCAGCGCCATTTACTGTAATTAAAGAGAATTAAATTGCTGATTTTTTTTTACAAGATGAAATATGAACATATGCAAATGTAGTTCCAAGGTGCCAAAAACAAAAGAGAGAGAGAAAAGATAAAAGAAAAAGAACAGAAGAAGAGAAAGAAACAGATGGAGAAAAATTTAAACCTATGAAAAATTGGACATTTGCTTCCAGGTCCTATGACTCTTATTCAAGGTGTCTCAATTTACTGAGTTATTTAAAAAAAGGGGGGAGGGGGCACAGAAACACTGAATAATAAACTACAGCATAAACAAGCAAAACACCAAATACAGGTAGTCCTCGACCCACAACAGCTTGTTTGGTGACTGTTCGAAGTAACAATGGCACTGAAAATAGTGACTTATGACCATCACAGCATCACCATGGTCAGGTGATTTACATATATTTTTATTAATTTTTATAGTCACAATTCTTAATATTTTATCAGCAACATATTGTCTGGGTTCCAAAATTTAAGTTACTAATACATGTTAAATTCCTTTCTCTCTACCTCATTTTTCTAGCCATTGATAAAAAGTATCCCAAGTTCTAAAGCAGGGGTGTCAAACTGCTGGCCCGCGAGCCGGATGCGTCATGCTGAAACCGCGCGGCAATGGAAAAAAGTCGTGATACGTCATGTGACGTTGCGAGTTTGACACCCCTGTTTTAAAGTATACTGAGCTTCTTTCTCTTTCATTTTCAATGTCAAACTGTCCATTTCTGCACAATCTAGAATTTTTTTGATTAAATCTTCCTCCGTTGGTAATTCTGCATTTTTCCAATGTTGAGCGAATACAATTCTTGCTGCAGTTAATACATGTAATATCAAATATATATATTCTTTCTCATAATTTCCTACAATTATATCTAACAAAAATAATTCTGGCTTAAAATCTGTATGTTTTTTAATAATTTTCTCTAAATATATATGGTTAGAAAAAAAATATATATATTCTTGACCAAAATCTTTTGGCTTTAGGGCATGTCCACCAAAGATGATAGTATGTGCCTGGTTTTTGTCTACATTTCCAACAGTTGCTGGACGTATTTTTAAACAGGTGATTTACATTCGGTTGCTTGACAACTGACTTATATTTATGACAGTTGCCATGTCCTGGAGTCATGTGATCCTCTCTTACGACCTCCTGACAGGCAAATTCAACTGGGAAAGTCAGATTCACTTAACAACCATGTTGCTAATTTAACAACTGCAGTGATTCACTTAACAGATGTGGAAAGAATAGTCGTAAAATGAGGCAAAACTCATTTAACAAATTTGTCACTTAGCAACATAAATTTTGAGCTCAATTGTGATCGTAAGTTGAGGACTACCTTTACTACCAATGTATACTTCAATACTGAAAATGGGTATCGCTTATGTCTAGCAATGAGAAAAAGACTTAAGTTATTCTTCTGCTCCTTCTTATAGTCACCATCTAACTTAATGTATGACTCAGAAATAACAAAAGTGGGGAATAAAAAAAACCCAATCAGTTTCCCTTTTCCTTGTATACTAAGAAAGGTGTCAACACTGACACTGAAACGAACTGAACTGAAGCCATTTTCACTTAGTTTTCCGTTGCCACATATTTAGTAAAGAAGGAGGGAGGGGTGAAGTTCTGGGTTAGCCAAACAATTCTCATGTATGGGAACCAAGGTCATCACTGATAACATTTTGGCGGGCTGGAGAGCTGGGAGGAGTGCCTGTGTTTTCTAACAATTGGTGAATGTGATTTATGACATCTAATTGGGGTGGGAATTGCAACTTGCAACTTTGTAACCAAGGGGAGGGGAATTTAGTCTTGGGTTCACCTTTGTATATGCCGTTATTTTGTAGCCAAATAAAAATGTTCTTTGAGGAAGAATTGCTTGCCTTGAAGTTCTTTTAACTGGTCTCATCTACCGGAACCATGACAAAAGGGCTAGGGAGGGCTGGTGGGTGACCAGGTAGTGGGAGGCTGTTGGAGTCTCTGGAAAAATGATGGAGAACAGGAGGGAGGCTGAGCACCTAGGAAGGTGAGGGTGCTATATAGGCTGGAGAACGTTTTACTGAATCTAACTTCTCCTCCCTTCTTCTTGCATTCAATACAGCAGAGGAGTAAAAGAGTAGCAACAAAAACCAGTTATAAAATCAGAAGAAACTCCATATTTCACGTCTTCATTTTATTCCTTCAGTTACCCAGATCCTTTAGTCAGTTTTGCAGTTTTATGGGCCGTGCCTAATTTCATTAACATTGCACAAAACTATGTTAAAACAATAAATTCTTTCTAATAATATTTTGTAAAACGTTATCCTTATAACAAATTCCAACTACAGTAGTTAGAGTTTTACCAAGACTAGAAAATGTCTTAATTTTTCCTTTTAAAAACTGCTGGGTTCTCTATACCAGAGTTTCCCAATATTTTCGGCTTTGCGGATTGGTTGTGGGGGGGGGGGAGGAGAGAGTATGGTTCCGTGCGAACAGTGAGCAAATATGCATGTGCACACAGCTCTATTTGTGTGAGCAGCGGGCATGTGCATTCGCTGCTCGCACAAATGGAGCCCATGCATATGAGCTTGCACTTCCGTGGAACGGTTCTGAACTGCTCAAGTGCACTGTGGCCCGGGGATTGTAGACCCCCTGCTCTACAGTATACATTAAGGGTTCTTCCAGTTGCAAAAATGATTAGCTCATGAATGAAATAGAAGAAAATGGCTTAGTCCATTAAAATGTCAACTTCTTTTCATAGCTAAACTTTTCTGGTGAGAGACAGATACATTTCAACCAGGATTTTGGACGTGGTGGTCCAAACAGCTGCTTCTAACCCTATGGAATCTCTGAACTTGGAATGCATGATATATACCATCTAATATGTATTACACATTTATTTGTTTTATAAACATGAACAAAACATAATCAAATCAGAGACTTCCGGTGGCAGGCGATTTCGTCGGTCGCAGCTGTTTGCTGCCTCCCGCCTGTTTTGCGTAAAAGCCGGTTTGACAGCCAGCATCAGCTGTCAAACGGCTTGATACCTTTCCCCTGGGCATAAGGGGATAGGTGAGCTGCCCGGGGTAGGAGTTGAGTTCCCGAGTCGTCCTATATGGACGATGTAGGCGAG
>NW_015387377.1:6509-10411 GCF_001527695.2 Protobothrops mucrosquamatus | reverse complement strand
ACGGAGGAGATGGATTGTTTAAGTTTAGACTTTGGAGTTAGAGATATTAATATTTGTTTACTTGTATTTGAATATTAGCCTAGGTTGGTTTGGGAAGTCCGGGGGGTGGGGGGATGGGATATAACATTGTGTAATATCTGTGATGTATTTCTTTTTTTTTATGATAAAAACAATAAAAATTTTATATTGAAAAAAAAAACATAATCAAATCTGTAATGAAACATATAAGAAAATCAACAGAGAGATAATTTTGCCAAAATCCAAATGACAAAATAGGAAAATTCCACTGGGATAAAGGAACTATGAACGCCCGACTTAAAATGCAATCCTGGGATTCCAACTAAAGGATAAACATGCTGTGAAAGATGTGCCATTTTTGTTGTTGTTTACAATAAAAATACCATATAAGCTCACATTAGGATCTGGATTACATAAACATATATACACACGACTCAGCTTCCATTCATGGGAAGCTAAAAACAAAATTGGGAAAATATTGTATGAGAGAAAAAAGTGTAATTTCATTCCTACTATCATTCTATGACAAAATGAAAATAGACACATGTGATTGTTTTGAAGATAGAAATGATGTGGAAAATTCTAAAGTTGTTTGTATATAGTATCAGAAACTGAAGTAGTTCTTCTGCAGGAAATTCCAGAGCAGTCTGCTGCCATGAGGATCCAATATACAAATAATCAGAAATATCCCACTTACAAAGTGCTGTGAGTCTCAGCCATCAGTGATAATGCATTCTTTTATAGCTTCAGATTATAGTTCATGAGTAATACAGAAACTTAAATTCTGTATCATTTTATCTAAATGGTTGCTTAATGTAAAAAAAAAAGTAATATCAATATTTTTTTACCCTGGAAAGCAATCTCTTTCAGAAAAAGAATTATGTGAATAAAGATTTGAACTTATAAATAACTTCTGTATTGATTGCCTTGGTATTATTATACAAAAGAAAAATAGAAGCTTTCTGAAAACAGCCAAACCATTCTGAAAAAATTGCTGGATACTCTTTTTCTATATGTTTTTGTTACTTGTTATTTATGTGGATGTTTTGAAATTATGTTCACTATCCAGAGTCACTTTGTAAGACGGGTGGTTATGTAAAAGAAATTCAATAAAAAAAATACTCTACAAAATATAGATCTTTTCAGATAGCTTATAATGCAGGTAGTCCTCAACTTACCACAGTTCATTTAGTGACTGTTCAAAGTTACAATGGCACTAAAAAAAATGACTTGGACCATTTTTCAGTTGCAACCTTTGAACATCCCCATGATCATGTGATCAAAATTCAGATACTTGGCAACTGATTCATACTTATGATCGTTGCTGTGTCCCAAGGTCATGTGATCTCCTTTTGCAGCCTTCTGACAAGCAAAGTGAATGGGGAAGCGAGATTCACTTAACAACCAAGTTACTAACTTATCAACTGCAGTGATTCACTTTACAACTATGGCAAGAAAGGTCGTGAAATAGGACAAAACTCACTTAACAAATGTCTCACTTAACAACAGAAATTTTGGGCTCAGTTGTGGTCGTATAATGATAGGTTCATACCCTGGGTTCATACCGTGTTAGCACACAGGTGTGTATCTCTAGCTCATGAAATTTAATGAACCAATTAGAGAGCTAATTTGAGCTAACAGTTAAGGTGCTGCCTAGAAACCAGGAGATTATAAATTCTAGTCCTGCTTTAGACATGAAAGCCAGTTGGGCGACTTTGGGCCCGTCACTCTTTCTGTCAGCCCAACCCACTTCACAGGGTTATTGCGTGGGAACAACCCGAAGGAGGAAGAAGGAGAATTATGTATTATTTATAAAAATAATAAAAGGTGGGATTAAGGAAGGGAGGGAGGGAGGGAGGGAAGGAGGAAGGAATTCCACAATGCGATTGCTGATGGTAACTGTGGTGTTCATAGAGCTAATGCACCAGTGGTATTAATCTAAGTGCAGATTAAGGATTAAAAACAGTACTGTAGTCTACAATTCTTTATGCAGCTCTAAGTTCAGTGCTTCCCCAACCCATAATGGAGGGAGCTAGGAATCAAACAGGAAATTTAGGCGTGACTGTTAACAAGCGCCCTTAGCAGAATTGTAGCTTTCTTTTCATGAAGGTCTTTCTCCCTAGAAAACCAATACTTGTTCATGTTTTGAAAACAACCCTTTACTTCTAAGGTGTTTGTCATTAGTGCCCGTAGAGAAGTTTCATCCAATTCTGTTTAGATGTGTGATGTTAGGCGTACAGTTTTTCAGGCCAGACCAGGAAGCTATAGCAATAGGATGATTTTGCTCACCAAAACAGGCAATGTTTCCATCCAGACCTATATACTTTAAGTCGTAATGGGCAGCTTCATTTTCCATTGCTTCATTCTCAGATTTGTCATCCATGGCAAATATGGTTTTTTGCCTGAACTCAGCATTGTCATCAAAATTTATCTTGGCGTCAAAGCATACCACTAAATGGAAAAGGGAATAAAATGGAAAGGAAAACAGAATTAGAATTTCACCTCAGATTTTAAGGGCTTACAAAAGCAGTTATCAAAAAGCAATTTGCCACAAATCTACTTGGTGTCAAAGGAATTTTTTTATGATATCTCCAAGTTGCCTTCATTTCAGTCTGAGTATATAAATAGGATAGGTTCAAGTTGCCCTTAGCTTCACTGAAATTAAAATGATAGATAGATAGATAGATAGATAGATAGATAGATAGATAGATAGATAGATAGATAGATAGATAGATAGATAGATAGATAGATAGATAGATAGATAGATAGATAGATAGATAGATAGATAGATAACCTTTATTGTCATTTTTTACTGTGGGCACAATGGCACACATTAAAAATGAAATTTAGTTGCTTGCTCTCAAAGTGTACATATATATAACACACATTTAAACATGCTATATACAACATATGTATAGACCTACACCTTTACATATAAGTAACATATAAATATTATATGTTAATATTAACATATAATTAATAAGTAACATATAAATATTAATCCATCTTGAATACATAACGGAAGGAGGAAGCTTTAGAGTTCACAAGGTTAATACTGTATGTCAGGGCTTTTCAACCTTTTCACCCATTGTACCACTTTTAGGATATGGCAACATCCTAGTACCACCAGTCGCCTAGCAAGGTGTCAAAAACTTGATGACACCCCCCCAAAAAAGGAAAAAAGTGACAAAGTACAGGTAGTCCTCAACTTACAACAGTTCGTTTAGTGACTGTTCGAAGTTACAATGGCACTGAAAAAAATGCCCCCCAAGCCACAGTCGAGCAAGACATCTGCCTGCCCGCCCGGTGGTGCTCTTTCTCCTTCATTGTTGTGAGAATTTCTGTTGAGGATTGGCAGCGGGGGTGGGGTGGGGGGTGTTTTTATTCCCCCCCGTCTGCTGGGTGGTTGACCTGCTTACTGACTGTAATAAAACTAAAATTTTTCCCAGAACTTTGACTGATCATAGTATGGTGTGGATAGAGATTGGACAAAAAAGAAAGAGGAAATCTTGGAGAATAAATGAAAACTTGTTTAATTATGAGGATAAAGTTAAAGCTTTGAAGGAATCTATGGAAGAGTTCTTTCAACTTAATATGAATAAGGAGACTTCTATAAATATTGTCTGGGATGCTGGCAAGGCTTATTTAAGGGGAATATTAATTGCTATGAATAATGCATATAAATGCAAGCAAACACAGATTAGATTCAACTTGGAAAAAGAAATTGGGATTAAGGAAAAATTATTATTGCAACGACCAACAGATATTAACTTAAAAAATTCTATTAAAATGCTTAAAGACCAATTTAACTTATTAATTGCTGATCAGGTGGCCACCAACTTGAAGTATATTAAACATAATACATTTGCCAATGCAAATAAACC
>NW_015387377.1:0-4315 GCF_001527695.2 Protobothrops mucrosquamatus | reverse complement strand
TTATATTCAAAAAAAGCATAGAATGGTGGAATATAATTTAGGTTTTTAGCTAACTTGTTCTTTTTTTATATATATATTTCACCTACTTATGTAGAATGATATTTTGTGGAGTTAGGGATATTAATATTAGTTTACTTTTATTTGAATAGTATCCTGGGATTAGGTTTGGGAAGTCCGGGGTGGGGGGTGGGGCTTTTTTTATAGCATTGTGATATACTTGTGATGTTTTTTTTATGATGAAAATAATAAAAATTTATACTTGAAAAAAAAAAAATTCTTCCTCATCCCCAAATTAAAGAATTAATCCTAAATTTATATTAACAGCATAATCTTATCAGCAGCATCCAGTGGCAAGACACTGCATAATGATACACATATAATATATCTTCTTTTACTATTCTAACCAACATAATTATTTCTTCTAATATATATCCAGAATGCCATAGGGAGCTTTCAAAGTTGGAAAAGAGTGAGGAGGGGGAGTGATAAAATGTATATATTTTTATCATTAATAATTTGTCCAATAATTCAGCTTAACTTGATTATTTTACATTATAGTCATAAAACAAGTACACTTCATCATGGCCATATTTCAATTTTTTGACTTATTGTATTCTATTACACTAAATTATTTAAATTATTCTCTTCTCATGCACTAAATTATTCTGAAATAATTTTATGCCATTTGTTTTTTTTTAAATAACTTTGTTTCATTCTGCTGTCTAAAAGAACTGTTTCTTAAAATAGCAAGAACATCTTGATTGCTTTATTGAAGATCTGTCTTTTAACATTGTTGTCAAATAAGACAGAATATAATTTTAAAATCCAAAATAGTTTACTTAGTTTACTAAAATGGGTGTTTATTGGCTGTATCCCTAAAATAATAATCAAAAAACCTGGGCAATTATGCTATTTGCTCCCCAATTGTGCAAACTACACATTGATCATTGCTGTTTTAAAACAGCACAATTCAGAAAGAAGATTTGTTGCTTAGCCAGCCTTCAACAAAACTTCATGGTTGTATCCGTCTATCCACCCTTACTCTATAAAGGTGGCTTTGGAAGGCAGAAATAAATGCTGGTTTCCAAAGAACAAGACTGCACAATCTAAGTAAAAGCATGTACAAGACAAACACTTGAGAGGCTGGGAAAAAATAGAGACAGTCTAAAGCAGGGGTAGAACCTTGGCTCTTTTATGACTCGTGGACTTCAACTCCCAGAATTCCTGAGCCAGCCATGCTGAGGGGAAAGGGAGAGGTTTCCAAGGTGAGCCATGCTGGCTCAGGAATTCTGGGAGTTGAAGTCCACGAGTCATAAAAGAGCCAAGGTTGCCCACCCCTGGTCTAAAGTCTTAATTCATGAACAAAAATTTTTTGGAAGGAAAGTGACAACCAAGCAAAGAACTGTTTTGTTCATGTGGAATGTAAGAAAAGGAGAATTTCTCTAAAGCAGTGCTTCCCAAACCTGAGTAAAATACCCCAAATTGGGTAAAAGTAGTTTTTCTTTGGGTAACAACATGCAAACTCATCACCCAATCACAACAGGAACATTTAAATAAGGACTTTCTGATCAGCAGTTTCAAATAATGAATGAAAAGTTTTGGGAAGCTTTGCTCTAAAGACATTGCTCTGCCCCTGGGAGCTCTTCAAGAACCTTTTGCTCAGTGACAGAAAGTGAATAGCCAGGAGTTCATAGGGGTCAGTATTAACATTGAAAGAAGAAAAAAAAGAGGCTTAAGGTGGGAACTGGTAGAGATTCCAGTGGATAGAAGAAAAGGAAAAAAAAGTGAAGGAAAAAAAGAAGAAAGTTGTTTTAAATGGAAATGAAAGGCCGATAATGGGTGGAGATTTTTCTGACTGATTTGAGTGCCCGAAGTAGGTGGATTGATCTGATACAGATAGTCCTTGAATTACAACCATTCTGTCAAGCCCTCCAGGCTCGACATGGACGGGTGGGGGGGGCAAGGATGGCGTGCGGGGTGGAGAGGAAAGCTGACGGTCAGGACCGACAAGCCTACTTGCTGCTGTGTATGTAAGGCGCTGGGAGGCGGATGCTCCCAGCGCTGACTTTGATAGCAGACTACCAATGTGAACTGCATGCCAGAGGTTCCTGAAGTAAAACCAACTGCCAACTGTGAACTTGACGGCTCCGTGTCTTCTTGCCGGGGTTGTGGTGAGGATCTCTGACACATTCATTTAGTGAACATCTGAAGTTACAACGGCAAGTTATGAGTGAAATAAAATGACTTATGATCAGTTTTCGCTTGATGGTCCCCATCGCATCCCCATGGTCACATGATCAAAATTCGGGCCCTTGGCAACTGGCATGCATTTATGACACTTGCACTGTCCCAGGGTCCTATGATCACCATTTGCAGCCTTCCCACCTGGCTTCTGACAAGCAAAGTCAATGGGAGAAACCAGATTCACTTAATAACGTCATGATTCAGCTGTGATGATTTGCTTAACAACTGTGGCAAAAAAGATTGTAAAATGGGACCCAAATCACTTCACAACTTTCTTGCTTAGCAATGGAAATTTTGAGGTCGATTGTGGTCATAAGGTGAAGACTACCTATATCGCCAAATATTAAATTGTTTTTCCAAATACCAGAAAGGATTTCTATTTATTTGTTGTATAATCCCCTCTACCTTATTCTTGAGCAGTTATGGAATAGAATTCTCCAAGCTGTAGGATGGAAGGAATCAAGATTAAATAGAAGACTTGTTCCAGATGAATAGAATGTAATTAGGATGACTTGGGAGACAGAACTCCTCTCAATAGGACAAAATAAAGCATAGAATGAACTATGCATGCTGAGGTCATCAAGAGATGTGCGAAAGAACTGAGCCCATTGAGATGTCTAAGAATGAGGCTATTGAGATGTCTTCAATGTTCACACCAAGACTTGGGTCACCAGGAAAACAGATTAATATAGATATAGCAGAGGTGCTTGGTCCCTATCAAAGGATTGTGTGATGACGTCAGAGGAGACAAAATGAAGGCGTTCGTTGGAGCCTCTCCAAGCTGCATCACATGCACGGAGAACAGAGTTTCTAAAAAATAACTTTGTAAATATGATCCAAAGGGAACGAGAAAGGGGAATCTTGATTAACCCAAACATGAAAGCAGCTATGAAAGTTGTTCTAGTTTCGAGTAGGATAGTTTATAAACGTCTTCCATAAATAAATAACCACTAAGGAAGGAAAGGATCCTCCGTGGAAAGATTAAATGCCTGTTAACTCCACAGAATAAATGAACTGCCTCCATAACAGCCTCGTGATGATTTAAATTATAGTTCCCAATGCAATCCTGTTGGAATGAACGTTTAGTGTCAAGATGAATATAATGATGAACCATAATTACACTAAAGCTTGATTTAGACTTGTCCACAATTGCACACTGGCGTCAACACATACCTAGGCAGCAAAGGGTTTGATGGGTAAGCATAGGTTGCAATGGTTGCAGATGGGTCGATGCGCATACCTCCCAAATCTCAACTATGTGCTATGTGGAGATATGTATCCTACATGCTTATTGGTGGTTCTGACTTCCTATTGGAAGGTGGGCAGAAGGCAAGGCACATTCAAACAACGTTAACATTGTATAAATGCAACAGCTATGCAACCGTCTTTGAATGATAGATGCATATGTTCCCTGATTTGCAGTGACACAGAAGTCTAACCTAAGCTTAAAAGAAAGCAGATTTTGCCTGTGACAAGGAAAACACAAGGAAGAAGTTGTATCTACAGACATTCAAATTCTCTAAGACACCATTCTGCTACTGAGAATGTGAGGAATTTTTTATTACTTTTTAATGTTCGTTAGCTCTGGCTTAGCGTACTAAAACCCCATGCGCAAGAACATTAATCTAAAAAGTGTTAGATTAATATTCAACCCCTTACTACCTTTTTTAAAAAAACGAAACAAAACATACCTTGTCCTTCTGGAGTTTCACCAAAGGGATTCACTTCCACTTGAGTGGCATCAATTTGTAGGAAAAGATTGTATAACTTCTTTATTTGATCTGCTGCCTGAAGTTGAAAACATAAGGCATAACAACGTAAACAGAAAATCATAGGAAGGGGGTAAAGAAAAAGAAAATAATCCTAACATACCATTAAACCTATTAGTATTTTGTCCATTGGTAAGAGAGGTTAAAATGTTAACATACTTTTATTAAGTGGAAGTGCTTTATATTGTCTTCAGATTGATGGCTGATGCCTTAGCCTCTTCCTCCCTCAAGTAAAAAAAAAAGACTGCTGGTTCAAAACATTGTCAAATATTGCATAAAGACTCCCTCTTCACAGTGCACTA
>NW_015387376.1:942090-944440 GCF_001527695.2 Protobothrops mucrosquamatus | reverse complement strand
TAATAATAATAGTAAAGTTGGAAGGGACCTTGAAGGTCATCTAGTCCAACCCCCTGCTCAGGCAGGAAACCCTATACCATTTCGGACAAATGGCTGTCCAGTCTCTTCTTAAAAACTTCCAGTGTTGGAGCATTCACCGCTTCTGGAGGCAGGTTGTTCCACTGGTTAATTGTTCTAACTGTCAGAAAGTTTCTCCTTAATTCCAGGTTGCTTCTCTCCTTGATGAGTTTCCACCCGTTGCTTCTTGTCCTGCCTCCAGGCGCTTTGGAAAATAGCTTGACTCCCTCTTCTTTATGGCAACCCCTGAGATATTGGAACACTGCTATCAAATGTACCACTGAAATGAAATAATCAGATGGCCGAGGATGTTCGAGGCAGATCCAGACAACGTGGGTTCCCCGGAGGGAAGACCCCGACTTCGTTTCGTTCGAGGGACTGATTGCATTTGTTCGCTGACTTCTCTCTGATATGCAAACCTGTCCATTTTATCTGCCTTTTAAGTTCGCTTTTATTATTATTATTATTTTTATTTGCCCCACGACAGTTCTGTATA
The DNA here is from genome assembly GCF_001527695.2 of Protobothrops mucrosquamatus. NCBI lineage: Eukaryota > Metazoa > Chordata > Lepidosauria > Squamata > Viperidae > Protobothrops > Protobothrops mucrosquamatus. Next base: position 943,887 of record NW_015387376.1, on the reverse strand, counting down.
TCAGGATTGCTCTGCGTGCTGTTGATTTAAGGGGCAAATGCATGGAATCCGTCACATGCCGACACTTGTGAGTGGCAGCCTTCCGATCAAGCGGCTGGGCAAGGGCTGGTTCTTGGGGGATGAGTGCCATCTGGTGATCAACTTGTAGAAGGATCGATAGAAGAGAATCTCAGGGTTGAACTTGTGGGGTCCCTTGGGTGCTCTCTGAGCCGGTTGTCTTGCAGACGTTTCATTACCAAACTGGGTAATGTTATCAGTGTTAGAAGGGAGTGGGGTTTGCAGAGAGGAGGAGGAGGAGGAGGAGAACAACAACAACAACAACAACTCTGGGTCCTGGGTAACAGGACGCAATTCCCACGAAGGGCTGCAAAACCCAGCTCGGCGCGCCCTGGAATCTCCGCCGCCGCCGCCGCCGCCGCCCCGTGGTTGGGGTGGCGCTTGGGAAGAAGCCCTGCCCGCCGCCGCTTCCTCCTCCTCCTCCTCCGGAGACGGCTCGGGAGCCTGCCTGGCCGGCGAGAGACCTTCCCCGGCGCGGCCATGGCGCCGGACAGGCTCCTGCAAGCGGCTTCGCTCCGTCTCCTGGTCGCCGTCTGGCTGGGCTCCCCGAGGGCTGCAGGTGAGGCTCCCGGCCAGCCACGGACCCCTCTGGGTAGGGGTGGGGGAGGAAAGCCGGTGCATTCGCGGGAGACGGGCGTGGGCGAGGCGGAGACCCCGGGCAGGAGGTTCAGACGACCCTCGGGGAGGCCCCCCCGGTCTGCAAACGGGGGTCTCGGGGTGGAAGATGGAATTTGCCCCGGGGAGGGAGAGGGGGGTAGGAAAGCTTCGACCCGGGTCTGCCTGGAGCCTCCTGGGCAAAATGTATGTATGTGTGTGTGTATGTCTGTTTTCCATCAGTTGGAAAGAATCAGTTTAGCCTTATTGTTCTGAGGTCCTTTGACTCCGAAAGTCAAAACCGGTGTTTGACTTGAGGCTTTCAGGAGATGCTAGTGGGGAAGTCCAGCATTTAGGGACCCACCTGGGCGGGAAGAGATTGGACATCCATTTGTCTGAAACGGCCTAGGCCAGGGTCTCCTGCTTGAGCAGCGGGTTGGACTAGATGACCTCCCGGGTCCCTTCCAACTCGTGATGATGAAGAACGCTGGGACGATCGTTCAGTTTCCAGGCGGTTTGCTTCATGCCTTTATTTCAGAGTATTGCCTCGATCGGATCGCCGTCTTATTTTGAAAGCGGAGTCCTCCTTGCGTTCTGAGCTTAGAGGTTTTCTTGCAGACGTTTCATGGCCCGAGTAGGTCACAACATCAGTGCGATTAAGGGTGGGATTTGCTCTCTGTTTATTTACAGTAGCTGTTTTTGCCAGTGTTAGCTGGAGATACGATTGTTCTTTCTGGTAGTTCCTTGATTAGGGGACTGTTTTCTGCTTGATTGTTTGGGGTTAATCCCTGCTTATCCGGATTCTGGCTATTGAGAGGATGTGTTCTAGTCTTAAACAGAGAGCAAACCCCAAACACATTAACACTGATGTTGTTACCTAGTTGGGTCATGAAACGTCTGCAAGAAAACCACCAAGCTCAGAGACCCCCAAGGACCCTATAGTCCACCATCTCCTCCTCCTCCATGCTGCAAGCTCCACTACCTTCTTGCACTGATGATGTTACCTAGTTGGGTCATGAAACGTCTGCAAGAAAGAGAGCACCAAGGACCCCTCAGTTCAACCCTGAGCTCCAGAGATTCTCTTCTGTTGACATTTTGAAAATCCATCAGATACTTTCTTTTGTTGTGTTTTATCTGTACACAATA
>NW_015387376.1:937216-940095 GCF_001527695.2 Protobothrops mucrosquamatus | reverse complement strand
CATCTCCTCCTCCTCCATGCTGCAAGCTCCACTACCTTCTTGCACTGATGATGTTACCTAGTTGGGTCATGAAACGTCTGCAAGAAAGAGAGCACCAAGGACCCCTCAGTTCAACCCTGAGCTCCAGAGATTCTCTTCTGTTGACATTTTGAAAATCCATCAGATACTTTCTTTTGTTGTGTTTTATCTGTACACAATACAAGATGGTTGGGGTTGAGGAGGTATAAGTGGCAGATCCAAATTCAGTTCATTTGCTTTGTGGTTAAGTGGGCCTTGAACCCAAGTCCTCCTGAATCCAGAAGCAGACTAACAATTTAACCTCTGTGGGTGGTTGTGTGCAGCTATTCTGAACTGCAGCTAAATAACTCTTTTTTTATCAGCTACTAAAACCAAATTAATCTTTGGAAAGCCACTGACCTTCAAAGTTTTTTTTTCAGTGGTCTTCCATTGCATTACACTTTTAATAAATGTGTTTATGAAATTCTCTCCCCTCCCACAAGAGTGCTTAAAAATGTGGGGATGATTCATAATAACATGATAAAACCACTGTTCGTTTAAACCAGGAAATGTACAGAAACTGCTAAAACTTCCCTGTGTTAAATACTCTTGCAGTATCTCTAAAGCAGAAGTGAAGATTTTTGGGAATTGTAGCCTCTCTTGTCTTCTCAATAGTCTTTTTTTCCTTTCCTTTCCTTTCCTTTCCTTTCCATAGGGCAATTACATGAGATGATTAGGCTATCGAAATCAAATCTGATTAACTCTGTGCATTGTCTCCTTCGAAGTATTTTATTTATTTTATTTTATTTATTAAATTTATATACCGCCCTATCTCCCTTGCGGGACTCAGGGCGGTGAACAGGCGATACTAAAAACCACAAATAAATAAATAGTTTCTGTTTTAAAATCGAATTGAATAATAGGCCTGTTCTAAAAACACACCCATACAAAACCCCCCACTGAAACACAATCCAAACTACGCCAGGCTTGAATATTAGCCTGGGATTTGGTTTGGGAAGTCCGGGGGGGTGGGGGGGGGTAGGGTTTTTACATTGTGATGTATTTGTGATGTGCTTTTTTTTATGATGAAAATAATAAAAAATTTATATTTGGCAAACTACGCCAGGCCGGCCGCACGGAATAGATGGGCCTTCAGGGCTCGGCGAAAAAGGCGCAGGTCCGCAACTGTACGTAGGTCAGGGGGTAGGTCATTCCAGAGGGGTAGTTGTTTGTTTTTGCAATTCATAAAAGTTTATGCGTCCTGAAGTTTAGGGAATTAATCTTTGAAAGTATTCAGTAGATGGTACTAAACCACTGCTACCTTTTTTTTTTGTTTAAGAGAGTTAACAGGCTAAAATGAGCTGCTTTGCGCTTCCACCGTGGTCCTTCTTCCCCCAATTAGGATCGGCTGCTGGTGCTCAGAGACCCGTCCACGATTTTCAGCCCGGAGGCTTAAACGTTCTCTTTGTGATTGCGGACGACTTGCGCCCGGCCCTGGGGTCTTATGGGGACCCCCTGGTGAGATCACCCAACATCGATCAGCTGGCCTCTAAAAGTGTGGTGTTCCAGAATGCTTTTGCCCAGGTAATTGATGTCATCTTCATTATTTATTTAATTTTTCTGGGAGGGGGTGTCTTGGTTGTCTCTGCTATCTGAGCAACATCACAAATCAAGTTTTCCTCCCTCCCTCCCTCTCTCTCTCCCTCCTTCCATCTCTTTCTCCCCCTCCGTCGCTCCATCTCTCTCTCCCTCCCTCCCTCCCTCCCTCCCTCTCTCTCTCTCTCTCTCTCTCTCTCTCTCTCTCTGTGTGTGTGTCTTTTTTTGCCTCCAGCAAGCTGTCTGCGCCCCAAGCAGAGTCTCCTTTCTCACGGGCCGTCGACCCGATTCCACCAGGCTGTATGACTTTAACTCGTACTGGCGAACACATGCAGGAAACTACACCACGTTGCCGCAGTACTTCAAGGAGAATGGGTATATTACCCTGTCCGTTGGGAAGGTTTTCCACCCAGGTGAGCTTCCCACAGTTTCCCAAGACCTGGGGGGTGGGTGGGTTCTGTATGAAAGCGTTCAATATCCAGATCCAAGGATTGGGGCCAATCTCTGTTCTGGCTTTCCGTTTCTCAGGCATCTCCTCAAACCATAGCGACGATTATCCGTACAGTTGGTCCATCCCGGCTTTTCATCCGTCTTCTGAAAAATACGAAAACACGAAGGTAGACGGGCACGACGGTTGTTGACAATCAGCGATCACTGATCATACAGGTCGTCCTCGGCTTAATGACCACAATTTCTGTGGCTAAGGAGACATTTGTTTAGCGAGGTTTGCTCCATTTTGCCACCTTTCTTGCCGCAGTCGTTCAGAGGATGACTGCTGCTGTTTTAAGTTAGTAAAACGGTCGTTAAGCGCAACTGGCTTCCCCCACTGACTTCGCTTGCCGAAAGGTCGCAGAAGGGGATCAAAGGACCCCCCCCTCGGGACGCTGCGGCCGTCATAAATACGAGTATTTATTTTATTTTATTTTTATTTTATTTTTATTTTTATTTTATTTATTTATTTATTTTTATTTATTTTTATTTATTTTATTTATTTTATTTATTTTTATTTATTTTATTTATTTTATTTTATTTTATTTTATTTTTATTTTATAATTTTATTTTATTTTATTTTATTTTTATTTTATTTTTTTATTTTATTTTATTTTTTTATTTTATTTTATTTTTTATTTTTATTTATTTTATTTTTATTTTTTTATTTTTTTATTTTATTTATTTTATTTTATTTTTTTATTTTTTTTATTGAAAAATTTTATTTTATTTTATTTTTATTTTATTTATTTTATTTTATTTTTTTATTTTATTTTATTTATTTTATTTTATTTTAT
>NW_015387376.1:894327-937135 GCF_001527695.2 Protobothrops mucrosquamatus | reverse complement strand
TTTTATTTTTATTTTTATTTTTATTTTATTTTTTTATTTTATTTTATTGAAAAATTTATATTGCCGCCCACTCACAACACGATGACTCAAGGCAGCTGACATGTAAAAGCAGTAAAGACTCTAAATACAGATCATCAAAAGAGAGGCTGGCGAAGTCTTTTTTTTTCTTAACCTGTTGCTGGGCCAACCTTGAGTGTTGACTTTTCCTCCACTGATTTGAGGAAGTGGTGACAATTCCTTCGCCGCTGGAAGTAAGGAGTAGTAGACAGGGGGTAAGGAGTAGTAGAGAGAGGAGTAAGGAGTAGTAGAGAGGGGGTAGCAGTTGACCTCTCCTGCCTCTTACTGCTTTTCTCTAGCCTTGTTGAGTTTGCCCTGGCCCAACAACCAGATTTCTTTATGACGGTTGCCCGTTGCCTTCCAGGTTTGCAAAGGGAAAGATGGAAAGCTTCACGCCAACTTGATCTGTCCTGTGGATGTGGCCAAGATGCCCGAGGCTACTTTGCCGGATATCCAGAGCACCGAGGAAGCCGTCCGTTTGTTGAAGACTCTGACGAGAATCAAGAGGACGTTTTTTCTGGCTGTCGGCTATCATAAACCCCACATCCCATTCAGATACCCTCGGGTAAGTGACATTTCTCCTAGGTGGGTCTTCAAAAAGATCGCTCCTAGAAGGGTCTTGAAAAGAAAGAAGAGGTTGGCGTTGAAGAAGTCAAAAGGACTTGGCTGGTTGATGATCTAAACCAGGGTTTCTCACCCTTGGCAACTTAAAAGATGTGTGGACTTCAACTCCCAGAATTCCCCAGCCAGCCAAGCTGGCTGGGGAATTCTGGCAGTTGAAGTCCACAATCTTCAATCGGCAAAAGTGATGCAACGTATAACATCATAGAGGCTTCCCTGTATTTTTATGGCTGGCTAAATTTCTCCCCAAGATCCAATCCTTCCGAGCCTTGTGTTCCATAGAGTCATCGACAACTGGGAGGAAAAAAATCTAAATTGGGTGAGGTTCCATGAGTAGAATAACACTTTCACTGGTTGAGTTGCCTAAGTGGGAGGGTTAGTTAAAAGAAGTAGATGTAAGAAAATATCTCTTGCTAGGAAAATCTGTATTTATTGTAGAAGCAACGGAGCCCAGCCTGAAGGACAGAGACTCGTTAGCAAATCAAATCAAATCTAACCTAACCTCTTCTCTCTAGAAATTTCTCAAATTGTATCCCTTGGAAAACGTCACCTTGGCTCCCAATCCAGCAGTTCCTAAAGGACTTCCTTCCGTGGCCTACAATCCCTGGATGGACCTACGGCGGAGGGAGGATGTGGCAGCCTTGAATATCAGCTTCCCTTACGGGCCCATTCCAGAACACTTCCAGGTAGAGTTGGCAAAGGCCGTCTGTCACATTTCCATTAGATGAAAATGGAGGGTCTGGCTCTGAAAGACGCCAGTGGGATAGGCAGGTGGGTGGCCGGTCTCCTGTTTTTCTCTTACAGGCAGCCCTCGACTTACAGCGGTTCATTTAGTGACCATTCAAAGTTACAACGGCACTGAGAAAAGGAACCTATGACTGTTTTTCACACTTAGGATCGTTGCCGCGTCCCTAGAGTCACGTGATCACAATTTGGACGTTTGGCAACTGACATGTACTTATGACTGTTGCAAGCGTCCCCATGATCACGTGATCAAAATTGGAGTGCTTGGCAACTGGCATATATTTATGACAGTTGCAATGTCCCGGGGTCACCGGATTGCTTCTTGCAACAAGCAAAGTCAGTAGGGGTGCCAAGTTCACTTAACAACCGGGCCACTGACTTAACAAGGGGTGGTAAGAAAGATTATAAAATGGGGCAAAACTCATTTTAACGGCATTGCTTTGCTTAATTTGGGCAGAGAGGCAGGCGTAAATGAATCTGCTTCCTAAAAAAAACAACAACACCTTCCAGTCCTCTCGGGGGCTGCTTGAATTGACGGCGTAGCAGGCTACAACTCACTTTCCTCCCCTTTGCAAACCGTTTTGTAGCGGAAGATTCGTCAGAGTTATTTTGCCTCCATCTCCTACGTCGATACGCTGGTGGGGAAGTTGCTGAATGCCCTGGATGAGACGGAGCTGTCTCACAACACGATGGTGGTTTTCACCGCAGATCACGGTAAGACGCCCGTGTGGCTTGGAGACCAGTTGCAAATGCCACAGCTTCGTTTTCTGGAGACGGTTCTTGAACGTAAGGAATTTTAGTTCTTGCGTCAAGATCAGCCTGCTCCGTGAACCAGCTCGTACGCAATGGGCTATCCATTGCAATGAGTTATGTCAGGGTTTCCCAACCTTGATACCTTTAAGACTCACGAACATCAACTGCCCAGCAGGCTGGGGAATTCTGGGAGTTGAAGTCCATTCATCTTAAAAGTTGCCCCGTTTGGGAAACCCTGAGCTATGTGGACTCCAAGACAATACTGCCTCCCAGAAGCCTTGGTTGCCCCCTGCCAAGAGCTCTAGAGATGAAATTATTAAATTATTAAATACGTGGGGAGGAATCATACTAATCAGGACTACAGCACTCATAATCCCCAGCTGGCTGAACAAGGAAGTGAAGTCCAACTAGGGAAAGAGAGAGTACTGCAAATCTGTATTAGTTAGATCTGCTTTGCTGCGTCACTGCTTTGTCGAGACTTGCTCACGCGTAAGACGGACACAGTGTCTTTTGTCCTTGCATTCAGTCTACAAATATCATTTACAATCTTTATTGAGGCAGCTAAAGTGATGGCTGTAGCATCAGACGCACCATGTTTGCCCCTCATTGCTCTTTCTGTACCCATCAGGTGTGAAAAAGCAAAACACATGCGTAGAGTATAAAATAGCAACTTTATTGCTTAATGCCTATTTCACAGGAATCTTCCCAGATTGGCAGTTTGCAGCTGGGAAGGACTAGATAAAGTTTAATGGCATTTGAGAAGGGTGGAACTTGCCCTCTTATGCCTACGTAATGTTTCCAGACTAATTCTTTGCTTGACTCCTCAATTCAGCCAGTCTCTTTCCAACATCATCTCCTACTTTGTTCTAAGACTGACGGAAGACTTTTGGAGCTTTTAAAAGCTCGGTGGTTCTTTGATATCTTTGTGATTGATCCTAATCAAGGTATTATACTCAATTCTTGATTCTTCTTCTTCTTCTTTTTCCCTGGATGGACCCACAGGACTGCTCTCAATGCTGTCTCTCCTCATGGTTCTTGATTTCATTTAGGCTGGTCCCTGGGTGAACATGGCGAGTGGGCGAAATACAGCAACTTTAACATAGCCACACAAGTGCCGCTCATGTTCTACGTGCCAGGAGTAACAACTCCGAGCTCTGATCCAGGACAGAAAGTTTTCCCATTCATTGACCCCTTTGCTCAAGATCTCCCATCTGGGCTTCCAGGTAAAAAAATCCAGCATTAACTGTGCAACCTTTTATTTCTGATTCAATTAGGTCTTCCCTGCTTTTTTCTTGTTAGATTTTATTTAATAATAATTAATAATAATAATAATAATTTAACGCCAATATATATTTTAGCATGAAAATTCTGCCAGGCTGCTTTTGGTTTTGTAAGCCGTTCTGGGGAAAAAACCCTGAAAGTAGATGCCTTTCTTTTACGTTCCCTAGCTTCAGTTCATTTATAATTGCAAATAGCCACAGAATGGCTCTGCTTTGTCAAGGCTGGGCATCAATAGAACTCACATTCTGTTTGGCCTAAAACACATAATACCGGACACAGAAGAATGGATGCAGGTTGCAGGAGGACCAATTCTGATTGAAGGTTGGGAGAAAAGTGAGTCTTAAAGATAAAGACTATTTGACAGGGGAACCAATTCCTTGAATTAGACTCAAGTTGGTCAACCAGCTGTTGGTTATCCTTGATTCATTTCAATGAACTCAACTCAAGGATTCCACTTAAGTTCCAATGTATTTCCATCTTGGCTGGATTCCTGGGCAATGGTCATCTATTAATTGCCTTTGCCGTTCTTCTGCCTGGAGTGGAACGGAGTCTGGATCCCAGGAGCGAAGGGTTGAATTCCAGGTGGGGCCAAGAGACAGCGTAGCTTAGATAACTTGGTAGGGAGGAAGCGAGTTAAGAAGTCTCCTGCCTAGTGAATGTATCTTTGGCGATGCGAGTACTTTCTTTAGTTTGGCACGATTTCTCTCCGTGGGTGAGGAACAATAAAGGAGACTACTCAGAAGTAACTCCAGGTGTCGTTCTTGGACCTGACACTCTACTCTAACTTTTCTCCTATCCCACTCCAGGAAAACCTAAAGAAATGGTTGAGTTGGTGTCTCTGTTCCCAACGCTTGCAGAACTGGCTGGACTGACCGTTCCTCCTCCGTGTCCTCACCCTTCCTTTCACGTCCCTCTTTGTAGCGAAGGGAAGAGCTTGGTCCAGTATTTCCCATTCTCCAGTGGAGGACAGGAGAACCATGGCCGCACACAGAATGAAACCCCGGTTGCCTTCAGCCAGTATCCCCGTCCTGGAGACGTCCCTGCACCGAATTCTGATTTGCCATTGCTTCAAGACATAAGAGTCATGGGCTATTCCGTTCGTACAGCCGATTACAGGTGTACTGTCTGGTTTGGGTTTAATCCCAACAATTTCACAATCGATGTGAAGGACATCCACGGGGGAGAACTGTATTTTGAAAAAAGCGACCCCAACGAAGATCACAACCAGTACAGCGAAGTCCCACATGGATTCCCCATCCCCAAGCTTTGTAACGTAACCGATTATTTGAAATTGTAATCAACTTCAATTCGATGAAGCTCCGCGAAGGAATTGACTGCTACGTGGCTTGTGTATATGTCCTGCTTTGTGTTATACACAAAGAAGCCTCCAGGAATGACCGTTTTTATATCAAATATAAAATATATTCATTAAAAGAAATCTCCTCGTGTGTGTCAAATAGTTCTGGAGAAAATAACAATAATAGAAAGAAGGTAGAAAAGAAATTCCAAGTGATTAAGTGATCTAAGTGTAGTTCTCTGCATTTTCTCTTGGAGACCAAGGAACATGCTAGTTGGGAATTCTGGCAGATGCCCCCAATACCTGGAGGGACCAGGATGGGAAATCTGAATCGCATCACCGGGGAGCCAGTGGTGGTCCTTCTTTTTAGGTTTTTGTCAGGTGCAAAGAATCAAGACCCCATGTTAAACTCCAGTTAAGATGATTGATTGCTCATGTCTATACACAAGGATCTAGTCAACTAACGGTCAACACTAAATGGGCGCTAGATAAGAATTAATGTTGGATTTGGAACATTTGTGTGTACGTACTGATTCTAGGCTGGGTCCTCTCTTGATTCCGCTCCCAAGTTCTCCCTTTCCTCCTATTGTTTTGAAGAAACATCTGGCTATCCAGAGAAACAGAATGTCCGTGGTCTTGTTCCAGATCTATTGAGGTTATTCTGATGTCCTTCCTTCCACATGGTTTTGACTAGCTAATTTTCCTGGGAAGCTGTTTTTCTAGTTTCCCGGAGTTTCTCTATTTCACCCAAACTGTGCACCATTTGTACTCTGAATATATTTCGGAAGGAATGAGCTTCTCCACTGGAGGACAGCAGCTGTGCAGGCAAATCTTTCCATGATACGGTTCATCAACAGTAGATCCCCAAAACAAATCTATTCAAGGCATTTTTATGGTTGCCTCAAAGAACTAAAATAGGAAAGAGCTTTCAGGCCATTTTATGGCGAATGGCCTGATTTATTTAAACTGTAAGAAAGAAGTGAGAGCAATAAAAAGATTCTCGAGGTTCGGGTAAATTCCAATTTTTGTGATTTATTTAAAGGGATAGTTGAAAGTAGGCATGCTTTAGGAATCTCTTTTCAAAGGTCAGCCAAAACGGCCAGAGAGGGACATCAACATTCAGCTGGCTCCTATTGATGGATATTTTTTGTTTTGTTTTACTGTAGTTTTTAAAATTATTTCTCTCTCGAGTGGGAAACTCAGCTGAGTTTTGTTTAGCTGAGTTTTGTTTAGAGGAGTTTTGTTTAGCTGAGTTTTGTTTAGAGGAGGCAATCCTATTTATTGATTTCATTTCGATAGCTGCCCATTCCAGTGATGACTGATGGGCAGCATATAACATACCTTCGAGACCGCCTCCTGCCGCAGATTACCTCCCATCGACCTGTACGCTCCCATAGAGTGGGTCTCCTCAGGGTGCCGTCGGCCAGACAGTGCCGGCTGGCGACCCCAAGGGGGAGGGCCTTCTCTGTGGGAGCTCCCACCCTCTGGAACGAACTGCCCCCAGAGATCAGGGTCATCCCTGATCTCCCTTCCTTCCGCCGCGCCCTCAAGACGTGGTTGTTCCAGCTCGCAGGACTGGCCTAGGGTAATTTTTAAAGGGGTTTTAATCAATATTTTAAATTGGACAATCTTTAATATTTCTTTTAATTAATTTTAAACCTGTATTGTCATTTATGTATTTTAATTGATTGTCAGCCGCCCTGAGTCCTACGAGGAGAAGGGCGGGATATAAATCTAAATAATAATAAAAAATAATAATAATATTAGCAAGATGAGATCCAGGTGAGATCCAGGATTCTGGGACTTGACTTAACTTTTTTCCTGATAGATCTGGCAAGGGGTTGAGCATTCTCCCAGGAACTCAAGACGGGCTGGGAGAACAAGGAAGCCATCCTAGAGGGACAAAAGATAGACAGCTTGAAATGTTGGAGGGAAGGAGGAAGAGGAAGAGGAAGGGAGAGAACGCGAAGCCATTCTCATAGAATAAATCAGATGCCACTCGTGAACCTCCTCTTCCTCTTTGCACCAGCTGGAGCAGACGGCATTTTGCCCGCCTCAGCAAAATTTGCTACCTGTCTTAGCAGCTGAGGAATCGTTTCCAGGGTTCTTTTTCTTCCCTCTGCGCAAAAGATGCAAAACGTCTTAAGACTTAAGGTGGTCTTTCGAACCCACTTTTTTTTTTTTTTTTTAAAAAGACGTTTTTCTTGCTGGGAGTTTGTAGAATGGAACTGACAATCCTATCGCTTTGCAGTTGGGCTTTAAGTCTGTTGAATTGTTTCCTGTTCTCGCAGTTATGGAAACACCCCAAAAACGTAGTTAATAACCTTTGGGCTTCTGACCAGGTTTAGCTTATTTGAAGGAGGGGTGCCCTCAGATGGGGGTGTTTTGTGGCTCAAAAGTTGGATAAGAGGATGGCTGTTTTCAGCCACTCAGATGCCAAATTGCAGCACGGTGGCTAGGAAAGGAGATGCGTGATGCATAGAAGTGAAGTTCTAGCTAACCATAATATGTGGGACATACAAATAGTCCTTGACTTACAGCCATTTGTTTAAGGACCATTCGGAATTACAACAGCATTGAAAATTTGTCCTGCGACTACTCCTCGCCCTTAAAACTGTGGTCATGTGTTCGAAATTCAGGCTCTGGGCGACTGGCCTGTATTTATGACATTTGTTGCAGCATCCCGGGGGACCCATGATCGCCATTTGCGACTTTCCCAGTTGACTTTCAACAAGCAAAGTCGATGGGGAAAGCGAGACTTGCTTAACGCCTGTGTGACTCATTTAACGACTGCAGTGGTTTGCATAACAGCTGTGACAAAAACAAACAGGTAAAAATTGGACGTGACTTACTGGACGAACACCTTGCTTAGCAGCAGAAATTGGCTGGGACTGATTGGGGAATTCTGGGAGTTAAGATCCAGAGATGCTGGCTGGGGAATTCTGGCAGTTAAGATCCAGAGATGCTGACTGGGGGACTCTGGGTGCTGAAATCCACACATCTTAAAAGTTGTTAAGGTTGAGAAACATTGTGTTATGCCGCTGAAAAGCAGCAGGATGTAAATCTAGCCTCGTCCACTAGAGGTCACTAGGACTATGGAGAAAAATTGCTTTAATCCCAACTCTTCCAACTCCAGAATTATTATTATTGGCTCACTTATCTCCTTTCCTTTTATTTGATGGCCAAGATGGACAGAGGACTGCCCTTCTCTAACATCACAGGCATTTGTGCAAAGTAATCCAGTAGTTCTAAAGGACGTCTGAATTCATAGAATTGCAAATGTAAGTAAGGGCAGCAACCGGGAGGACAGAGATGACATTGAGAGAAATATGGGGGTAGGTGTTGCTGTGCAGAAGAATCACAATTTCGGGTTGTTACAGTTTGGGAAGCCCCTTAATTGCAAAGCCACTAACAGCAAACCAGCCAACCAACCAACCAAGATCAAAAGACATATAATAGGAAATAGATATTGTATTTGCAAGTCAAAAATGCCCAATTCCGTCAATTAATTTTTGACCAAACCATTACAGGATGCCTCTCCATCAGGTTTGGCACAGAAAAGATCAACATAGGACAATTGAGCATTTTATTTCATTTCTCTTGACTGTTGACACCAAAGCGAGTCTAGCAACTTCTACAAATCTTGTTTTCCTTTCTACCTGCATGTTTTTAATAGCAGGAAAAATTGCTCCATAGTAGTCGTACTTTTGTTGAGAAATTCAATGTCTCTTCCCCTTTCTCCTGGCTAATTCTTGAGCATAACCCAAATCCAGTTTGTTATTTTTCCTCGGATGCAAACAAACGTGGAATTGCAGCTTTCTACTTAGAGAGAAACCAGCAATTTGGCCCCAGGAATTAAACCCCGATTCATGTACCCAGCATCACAAAACCTAGTTTCCAGACAATATGTTCAGAGCAACTCATTGGCATCTGTTAAAGACCTCCAAAATCATTTTCCCCCCTCTGAATTAGTATTGTTGGGAATAACAGCAGAAGTGGGCTAAGGAACAAATGTCATCCTTGTTGACTTCCTAATTTCCTTTGATTTGAGCCAGTCTGACAGAGTTCCTGCCACTTTCTCTCTGCCAACGAACGGCAGCCAAGAAACAAACAGGGAATTTCCAAAATTCAGGCTTCACTCTTTCCCTAGATGTTGATGACTGCACGGATGAATTGAACCTTGCAAACGGCGCAGGGTTAAGATCAGTGCAAAAACAACGAATGGAAACAGAGACAAGTCATCAAATAGGCTTTAAGCCGAAATTTATTCAACAGGTTTAATAAAATTATATTTCAGTAATCCACTGACAATTGCCGGCTGGGTTCCTACATCATCCCCGGCCATTTGTTTCTCAACCGTGGCAACTTTTAAGAGTTGTGGACTTCTACTCCCAGAATGCAAGGGAAGCTGCAACTGTTGTAAATGCATCCCATTGCCAAACATCTAAATTCAGCATGTTTTCAGTGTTGTTGTAACTTCCTTTGTCCCACGAGGTGATCAATGGGCTTATATGGCTTTGAGGGCAGTTATTGAATCTGCCTTCTCCTTTGTAAGACTTTGTTTTTAGTATTTTATTTACATCGCGCCTTTGTTATTATTATTATTATTATTTTGATAAACAATTCAAAGCAGAGAACGTACCTAATACTCCTTCTTCCTCCTACTTTCCACGCAACAATGACAACCCTGTGAGCTGGCTTGGGCTGAGAGAGAGGGACTGACACAAAGTCACCTGGCTGGCTTTCATGACTAATGTAGGACTAGAACTCACCGTCTCCTGGTGATTGTCCCAAAGTCACCAAGATGGCTTTCATGGCTAAGGCAGGACTAGAACTCACCATCACCTGGTGATTGTTCCAAAATCACTAAGATGGCTTTCATGGCTAAGGCAGGAGTAGAACTCACCATCTTCTGGTGATTTTCTCAAAGTCACCCAACCAGCTTTCATGCCTAAGGCAGGACTAGAACTCACTGTCTCCTGGGGATTGGCCCAAAGCCACCCAATTGGATTTCATGCCTAATAGGACTAGAATTCACAGTCTCCCAGTTTCTAGCCTGGTGCCTTAACCACTAAGCCAGACTGGATTTAGCTGTACAGGATTTCCTCAGATTTTATATCAGCCTCGGATGGATTGGAGTTTCAGAAGCCTCCATAGCTGTGGAGAGAATATCTCTAAAGACTTGAGAGTCAGATGTTCTACTGATGTTATTGAGGTGCACCTAAAGTGGCCTAGCTGGATCGCAGGTCTTATAATATTGTCTCTCTAGCCTGGTTGTTTTTTTATTGATTGATTATGGCCTTCTGACAAATGGAACTTGGCCTGTAAGACAGCGAAGACGAGAGCCTTCCTTCCACCATCTCCCTACATCTGGCATCACTATAAATATTTGATGGCGTAAACAACAAATAGCTCTTTATGAAACTCATCCTCCGCTTCCTTCGGGTTGTAGATTATCGCTTCCTCATTTGCATTTTGCATGTTTCCCTTCTTTAAAAATGGCAAATGAAATTGCATTCCCATCCATCCAAGTGGAAAGCTAAATAATGAAACAGATATTGGAGCATTTCCCAATCAGCAAAAATGATGCCCTGGGTTGGTGGTATCCAGGATTGTTGTTAGGGGCGGGATCCTTAAAATCAAGAGGACTAATTAGAATTAGAATCTAAATGTATGTAGGAAACACTTCACCTAGAACTAAATTTGGATCCCACAAAGTGTTTTTAATTATTGCCTTGCTTTATTAGCCAGAAAAAAGTCAGCATC
This sequence comes from Protobothrops mucrosquamatus, assembly GCF_001527695.2. Taxonomy (NCBI): domain Eukaryota; kingdom Metazoa; phylum Chordata; class Lepidosauria; order Squamata; family Viperidae; genus Protobothrops; species Protobothrops mucrosquamatus. The sequence continues at coordinate 926,616 of NW_015387376.1, read as the reverse complement.
ACTATTGTGAAATCATGTCAGTATTAGCGAGGAGAATAACCATTCCGGAAAGATCAATCATATAAACTAACCCACTTGCTTGTCCAATATTTATGCAAAATAACACATCTCAATATGTCATCTCAACCCAGTTAGAAAATTCATCTCTCTAATTTCTCCATCTCTCCCAGTAGTGAAGGGGAAAAAAACACCGTGTTTCATTTCCAAGTTTCTAATATATTTCATTCTTCTGTATATTCTAATCCATATGTCCATTTCAAGTGACTTAATAAAAACAGGTGCTTAATTTGCTAACTAATGGAACTTTCGCCTTCTCTTAAATCCTGGCTCCATGATGAAGTAGTAATATTCCTTGTCTCAGATCCAGGGATTGTAGCAAGTATCCCTCTATTAATATTTTAAGAGTTCCGGCATTGTAACTCTCGTTATTTTTTTGCCGATATGACTCCAGTGGGTCTTCATAAGTGATGAATCCATTATTAGCTAAACCATTGTTTCACAGCCTTGGCAATTGTTAAGAGGTGTGGACTTTGACTCCCAGAATTCTCCATCCTAGATGCAAGCTTTGCATCTGAGCGATAAAGTCTTTAAAAACCTAGGACCGCTTTTACATTATACATTGATCAATGAGGTCCTCTAAGGAAGGTCCATGATGTAGAAGGTTTAGGGGTTACCTATGAAAGGCCTTCAAGGTTGTATCTGTGCTCTGGGATAGTCTCCCCCTTAAAACTCATAATGACTCTATGGTTTTATCTTTCTCCTTTCTCCTTTTAAAGAGTAATATGGTTTTATGTTAGTTAATTTTTCTATTCTTTTCAATCTATCTACTGCAGCTGTCTCTGTCTTTATCTCTCTCTCTCTCTCTCTCTCTCTCTGTATCTATCTATCTATCTATCTATCTATCTATCTATCTATCTATCTATCTATCTATCTATCTGTCTGTCTGTCTGTCTGTCTGTCTGTCTGTCTGTCTGTCTGTCTGCCTGCCTGCCTGCCTGCCTGCCTGCCTGCCTACCTACCTACCTACCTACCTATAATCATCTATCTATCTATCTATCTATCTATCTATCTATCTATCTATCTATCTATCTATCTATCATCTATCTATCTATTTCAATGGATAGATGGATAGATGGATGATAGAGATAGATAGATCTCTGTCTGTCTGTCTATCTATCTCTATATCTATCTGTCTGTCTTCTATCTATCTATCTATCTATCTATCTATCTATCTATCATCTATCTATCTATATCTATCATCTATCTATCTATCTATCTATCTATCTATCTATCTATCTATCTATCTATCTATCTATCTATCTATCTATCTATCTATTTCAATGGATAGATGGATAGATGGATGATAGAGATAGATAGATCTCTGTCTGTCTGTCTATCTATCTCTATATCTATCTGTCTGTCTTCTATCTATCTATCTATCTATCTATCTATCTATCTATCTATCATCTATCTATCTATATCTATCATCTATCTATCTATCTATCTATCTATCTATCTATCTATCTATCTATCTATCTATCTATCTATCTATCTATCTATCTATCTATCTATCTATTTCAATGGATAGATGGATAGATGGATGATAGAGATAGATAGATCTCTGTCTGTCTGTCTGTCTGTCTGTCTATCTATCTCTATCTCTATCTATCTGTCTGTCTTCTATCTATCTATCTATCTATCTATCTATCTATCTATCTATCTATCTATCATCTATCTATCTATCTATCTATCTATCTATCTATCTATCTATCTATCTATCTATCTATCTATCTATCTATCTATCTATCTATCTATCTAATCATCCATCCATCGTCTGTATCTATCTCTATTACCCCTGCCCCTTTCTCTCATCTATCCATCCATTTTTAAAGCGCCTTGAAATCTGTTTTCAAAAGAAGCACCGGAAAATCTCTAACAATAGCAGCAACAAAAATGTCATCCACTACTTTGCCCTATGGGTTAAAACCAAAGTTGAGATCTCTGTTGAATTAAAAAAAAGAAAGGAAAAAAAAGTTCTGTTTCCCATCAAAAAAAAAAAAAAAAGCAGGAAAAGATATTTCCTATCTCCGAGTTGCACACATGTGAACTTTTTTGGTTTTGTTTGTTTTAATGGCAAAGTTACTTGTCCCATTTTTTCCCAATTTCAGAAATGGAAGTTGATTTCTCTTCCTTGGTCGCCATCTGCTTCTGCTGCTAACAGTCTTCCCGAGTAAGAAGCCATCTGCTGATTCTATCCGAGGAAGCTTTTTATAGAGCAGCGAAGTGGCGAAGCTTTTTTTTTTTTTTTTAATAATGACTTAGAATAAGTTGGATATGAACACGGGCATGAGTTTATATTTTGTTTCTACTAAATGTACCTAAGGCAGGCTGGGTACACATCAACAGATCTCACCATAATAACCTCTTTGGGGTTATCACAACATCTGATTCTGCCTTCTAATGAGGTGGAACTACCCAAAAAGATGCAGGTCAATGGTGAGAGAAGTCAAGTCCTGCGTTTAGGGGGGCAAAAAACAACAACAACAGATCCATAGGTACAGGATAGGTAGTTCCTGACTCAACAGTGGTGCCAATGAGAAGCATCTTGGTTTCCTGGTGGACAACCATGTACGTGTGAGCCAGCAGTGTGTTGCAGCTGCCCCCCCCAAAAAAGACAACGCAGTCCTAGGCTGCATCAACAAGGGATAGCATCAAAAAGACAATAAATGATAGTACCATTTGTATTGCATTGGTGAGGCCACATTAGGAATATTGTGTCCAGCTCTGGTCATCATGATACCAAAAAGATGCTGAGACCTATACAAAGAACGTATGAAGAACGATAGTAGGAATTGGGTATGTTTAGTTTAATTAAAAGAAGGACTAGGGGTGACATGATAGCAGTGTTCCGATATCTCAGGGGCTGTCCCAAAGAGGAGCGGGGTCAACCTATTCTCCAAAGCTCCAGAAGGCAGGACAAGAAGCGACGGATGGAAACTAATCAAGTAAGGAACCAAGGTAGAACTAAGGAGAAATTTCCTGGCAGTTAGAACGATCAATCAGTTGAAGGGTTTGCCTTCAGAAGCTGGGAGTGCTCCAACACTGGAGGTTTTTGAGAAGAGATTGGGCAACATCTGTATGAAATGATATAGGGTTTCCTGCCTGAGCAGAGGGTTGGATTAGAAGATCTCCAAGGTCCCTTCCAACTCTGTTATTCTGACCCTAGAAAGAGCAAAAAAGATGGCCTGGAGGCTACATTCTCCATAATTTGCATTGGATACCTCTGTGGGTAAGTGGTGCACAGCGATGGGGTTTCTGCCTTGCACTTCCTTATCCCGTAGAAGGCAAGCTGTCACGTCAAGCGTTTAGCAGAAACGCGATGGGAATTGTGACGCGTTAATGTTTCCCAGACTTGCCGTCTGCCACATTAACAAATCTGTTCCCTTTCCAATAGACAATCCTGCCAATCACGGTGACAGTTTGAAGAACACCGTTCATTGTTAATTAATTATTAGCTGTCAGCCGAAAGCTTCTGTTGAACTACCTGTGTTCAAGCAGGCTGTGGTTCACCTGTGATTTAAACTTTTCTGTTTAAAAAAGGATAAGGAATACCTTCAATTACCAGAGGGGGTGGAAATGCTTTCAGATGTTTCTTTTCTTAAGCGATGGCTTCCGGGACAACATTCACGATTAACCATTGCAAGTCGCAAACGTGTCTTGGTGATTTTCTCCAAAGGTTGGGGGAAAAAATCTAAAACAGGAAGGAATAAAAGATGCCCGTTCTGACAGCCTCCCCCCCCACAACTAAACCAGAAAGAAACACGACAAGGTGAACTAATTCGACTCCGTTGTACAGTACAGGAACAGAGTCTTGTAAGTCTGAAGGCACAAAGTTTCTGCCTCCACTGTTGGGACCAGAATTTGCACTGCTGAACATTGTTGAGTGAACTGTGGCTGATTTTGCAACCTCGTTTGCTTCGGTTGTTAAGTGAAAATTGCTGAAATTGTTAAGTGGATCTGGCGACATTTCGCTTGTCAAAGAAGGCTGGGAAAGTCACAACCGGTGATCACCTGACACTAGAAAGCTATGACTATCATAAACACAGGCCTATAAACCCATTTATCTACCCCTAAATACATAACCGATGACTTAGTTGGATAATGAAATGTCTGCAAAAAAACAACCCAGCTCAGAGAAACACCAAAGACCTCCCAATTCAAGTGTTTTTTTTTTAATTGTTGAATGAGATCACCTTATGGGCTAGGAAACCTCTGCAATGATTCTCTTAACAACTGTGGCATGAAAGGTCGTAAAATGGGAGCAAAACTCACTGAACCAATGTCTCAGCAACATTAAAATTTGGACTCCGTTACGGTTCGTGAGTCCAATATACAACCTGTATACTCAGGATTCAACCCTGTTGTACGCCATGGGCTGGACGAAAAGGATTTCCTCCTAAGATTTTAATGCCATTTTTCCAAGGACTCTTCCTTCCTCCTCCTGACAATAGTCGTTGGCTGGAAAGAGGTGGTGGGGGGAAAAAACAGGGCAGATTTTGAGTTTGGGGTTGGTTTTGTTTCGCAAAGTTCAGCAAAGCGTTTAGCAAGTAAATGTTTTGAAAAGAAAAGAAAAATTAAGGAAGGCCTTTAGAAACACTGAAGGGGGACCATAATGAGATAGCCGAAGCCTTCCTGAGCGGTTTTAATCACTTTGCGATCCTGACAGCTCCTCTGCTCGGCTCTTCTTTAACATAATTAAGCAACTAAAAATAAGGGTGCCTTTTGGAAACGTAATGAGAAGCTGGGAGAGTCCAAAAGTGCCAGAGGGAAATTGCTATTAAATCTTTATTGTGTGTTCTGCCTATCTGGCAGCGAGAGAGAGAGAGAGAGAGATGGTATAAGTCAGTGATGGCGAACCTTTTAGAGACTGAGTGCCCAAACTGCAACCCAAAACCCACTTATGCATCGTCGAGTGCCGGGTGGGTGTGGCCCATTGGTTGGGTGTGGCTCATTGGGTGGGCGTGGCCCACTGGGTGGGCATGGCCATTGGGTGGGCGTGGCTGCGGTGGTAACGGCAGACTGGGTGGGACTAAAAAGTTCAATCAATCAATTCCAACTTTGCAAGATCTTTTTTTTTCCCGGGAGAAGTTGAAATTGACTGATTGAACCTTTTTTTTTTTTTTTGCACACGGCGGCAGAGGCCTAAAACGAAAAGGTTTTATAAAACCCAGCTGAAGGCCTAGGACTGGGGCGATGGCACGCGTGCCCACAGAGAGGGCTCTGAGTGCCGCCTCTGGCACCCGTGCCATAGGTTCGCCACCACTGGTATAAGTTCTGGACAATCTGAGAGTAGAAGTCCACACAACTTAAAGTTGTCAAGATTGAGAAACCCTGCTGTAGGCTGAGTATCTTTGCTTTAAGTGAGATTTTAGTTTATTTGGAGAGGAAAACAAATCCTTGTTTCATAGTAGGAAGTGCGTTAATCTTTCTTCTTTAGAAATATGACAGAATCTGGATTCCTTTTGTGGAGAGTGGGTCATGACTCTCCAGCCAGTGTAGCTTTAATTCTTGCTGGGATCATCTCAAAAACCCTGCTTAATACCAGCACGGCTCAAAAGATGGTCAGTACAATTAAATTAAACTTTCAGCGTGTGTGTCAACACTGCTAACATCGGATGTTTTTGCATTGACAACAGAGGGAAATGTAGCCATCTTTTACCTTTTGCTTTTAGAGTTAGATGATGCTGGGAGGGGGGATGTGAACGAGAGTCCAGCTAGACATAACAACACTAACCCTAGCATGAGAAACAAGGTTATTGTAACCAGAGCTGATAAGGAATTGGCTTGGGCTGGAGAACTGGAGAGGAAGCCCGTGCTTCAAGCTAATTGGGGAATGTGATTTTTGACTGTTAATTGAAGGAGGGAATTGTGCTTTGATACTATGTGCTCAGGGGAGGGGAATTCAGTTTTTAGCTTCGATTATGCAGTGCCGATGTTATGCTACTCAAAATAAAGATTCTTTAAGGTAAACAATGCCTCGAAGTTCTTTTGAAAAGTTTCATGTCGGAACCATGACAGTGTGAGTATATAAACCTTACAACAGGCTGAGTGACAACTGGAAGGCATTATTTTTCCAGCCACGTGTTCCTATTAGTTTCTGCCTTTGAAGGTTTCCCAAAAAAATAATGCACAGTAAACCCTCTCTGAAAATCTGATTTTGCCTCTCCAGTTTTCTATTGATCTTTATAAGATGCTGTTCTCTTCCCGGCTTCCTGTTTCTCTCCTCTAATTCACAATGGTTCTCTCTTTCAAAAGCAAGAAAAAGTAGAGGGGAATCCTTTATCTTTGATGACTCTGACAATTTCCAACCTTTCCAGTACAGCCCGGCATGGCAACATCCTATAGCTCTTTCAGAGCGGATTTGCGAAATTAGAACAATTAAAACGCAACCTGGAGAGATTAAAGAGATTAAAAACATGATCAGGAGCATCCTGTTCCTTCAGCCAGTTCTGCTTCTGATGAAATTCCGGGAGGTGTTGCAGAGGGAGGATGGTGTTTTGAAGCATCATATCTATCAATCACATAGAAAACTCTTTAAACAAGATGACCTTTGAAGAAAAGGCCTGTAGAGCGTTAATTAAAATTTCAAATTTAGTTAACCGGTGGGGAAACTCTTTCTGCTTTGAGTGTTGTGGTGGCTGTTCAGACAACAGGTTGAGAACATAATTGATGGATCAGTCCTTTTCTTCTGGATTCTTGGACTGTAGAACATCTCTCTGCTATCAATTTGATTGGCTCAATATCCTGGTTTCCGGGGAACCCTAGGCAATCGCAAAGGAAGGAATGGGAATGTTTAACCAAAAATGGTCAATCTCCAAATCAAGATTTGATTCCTAGGATTGTTAAAGATGGGGAGATAGTGGGGATCAATTCAAGTGATGCCAATTCCAATATTTGAGGGGATGCCATAAAAAGAAGAGGGTGTGTGTGTGTGTGGGGGGGGGTCAACCTATTCTCCAAAGCCCCTGAAGGCAGGACCAAAAACAATGGATACAAACTCATCAAGGACAATCATGTCTACTGTCCAGTCTACAGATCTTCCTTCTGTCTCCCAAGGTCGTTTCCACCTACCGTTATAAGCCCTGAATGCCAGTCCTGAGTTTGGGTTTGCGAAGTAGAGCAGTGATTAAGCCAGACTGGCATTTAGCAATACTGTCAACCCCTTTTTGCTGGCAAGTGAAACTGATCCCCCCCTTCTCTGTATGCATTAGCAAGAACAAAGATTGGCAAAACGTTAGCATCTGTCAAGACGATATGAAGAGTTGTAAGGAACTTTAACGAAGCAGCGATACAATAATGAAAGGTGCCACCGTGTATTAATATGACACAGCACCCGTTTTACGCGTCCCAATATATGCTCTTTCATGCAGTTATGAAAGCCAACAACAGATTAGACTGTGAGGTTCCCCCCCCCATTCCTTTTCTCTCTTAGGAAAATTGTAAATCTACCACGACATACAAAGTCAGGGAAATCCAGACCGTTATTAAAATTGACCTTGATCGTATTGTTTTTTTTTAATGTCAGAAAAAGTGGAAGAGAGAGAGAGAGAGAGAAACTGTCTGAAGAGACAAAGTTATCGTGCATTTAGTCCACCTCTTCAGCAATGGGTTTCCATGGCAACAAATCAGATACCATTTCCTATCATTGCTCTTGTCAGCTTCAAAAAAAAAAAAAAAAAAAAGCAGGAATTTAGCATTGAATAATTATAAAGAGACACCCAGATCTTGCAGACAGAGGTAAACAGGGCATCAGCAATTGACTGGGATGCTGTGTTTTATTTCTAAAATTCCAATTAACCTCACATCAGAGGGAAGAAATCGACACTTCTGTTGATGGCAACTGGGAGGCACGATCCAGACAAGTTGAAAGCCCTATTATTAATCGTATTAATAATAACAATATGTTAGAAGAGGACAAAGGAAAGGAAAGGAGAAGGACTGCCTCTCCTGATGCCACCCAAGTTTGAAAATTCATACAGAGGAACCAGCGTAGAAATTCAGAGTTCGGCTGGAATACTCAGATAGGAGCCACAAAAGAGATTCCATCTGACTTCTAATTTCTGAAAACATACTAGAGCGAGATCCTGCTTAGTCTCCCACAGCCAATGAGCTATCTAAATTCATAGGCTCCGGCGACATACTTCTGTGCTCATCGCTGAGGAGTTACAATTAGGAGCAAGTTATCAGTAGCCTTTCAGAACTTCTGGGGTAAGTTAAAGCTACTTTGGGCCTGCCAATACCCTCTTTAAAGAGGCACAGTTGCACAAGAAGAACAGAACAGAATAACAGAGTTGGAAGGGACATTGGAGGTAATCTAGTCTAATCCCCTGCTCAAGACGGAGACGCTATACCATTTCAGGCAAGTGGCTGTCCAGTCTACAGTGATGGAGTCCCCACAACTTCTGGAGGCAAGCAGTTCCACTGGTTAATCGTTCTCACTTCAGGAAATTTCTCCTTGGTTCTCCTTGATTAGTTTCCATCCATTGCTTCTTGTCCTGTCTTCAGGTGCTTTGGAGAATAGCTTGAGCCCCTCCTCTTTGTGGCAGCCCCTCAAATATGGGAAGACTGCTATCATGTCACCCCTGGTCCTTCTTTTTACTAGACACTGTTTCTTCCTCAGATGCCTCTCACCTCCTTCCTTTTTTCTTAGTTGAGCAGTAGGATTTTTAAATTTATAACTGTGCTTAGAACTGCAGTGAAGAAGATCGAAGCTTTTGACGTTGACTATTCTTCACGGTTTGTTGACATTGTGCCTGGATTTTTTTTATTTTTTTTCCTCCTCAAAGGGGACTGTGTATATTTGGAATAAATTTAAATGGGGTTAGAGGTGTGAGAAATTGGCAGCACTTAAAAGCTCCTGGCACTATCCGTCTCCCCATTAATCCTGGAGAAGAAGCGATCAGCCTAGGACAAAGGATGATTATATTTGCCGCAAGTTCTCCCAGTCAGTGAGTTGACCTAACAATCCTTGTGCCAGCTGGAACGAGGCTGATTTAAAGGTCATTGAAATCCATAACACTTATATAAAAATATCTTCTTCAGAAACATGGTGCAGTAGAGGGCGATATGGGTGATGGTGTGGTTCATCATTTTAGGATAATGGAGTCCATTGCAGGAGTTTCATCTGTACCTATGGTTCATTTAGTGACCTTTCAAAGTTACAACAGCATTGAGAAAAGTGTTTCACACTTACGACCGTTTGCAGCATCCCCAGGGTCACGTGATCAAAATCCAGATGCTTGGCAACTGGTTCCTATTTATGACCGGGCTCCTCTGAGGTTGTTAAGTTGGAGGGCTGCCTGTACTACGTTCCCACAATACAGTCAATATTTGTTGAAAATCACAGACAACAGTTCAAGGAAGAATCAACTGCAGTGAAAACTTCATTCAAGGAAATGAGGTGCTTCCCCCCCTCCTCCTTCTTGCTGGGGGGGAAGGTTGACTGCATTAAATAAAAAGAAAGTAGCCCCACATCACATTTAAAAGTCGAGTTTATGGGAGTCTCAGTAATGGCACCATGATGGTTATAGGCGCAGATAAATACTGGAACGGAAAAGTCGAAGTGAATCGTCCGTGTGAGGGTAGTAAATGCAAATCTTCAGAAAAATAAAGATTAAGTACTTTGTTAATTAATAGCCAGGGATCCACAGACCTCAGGCAAGGAGTCCTGCTCCGTGACACACTGTGAGTGAAGCTTCTAAATTTCCTTTTTAAAAAGTTGTAAATGAATGATCGATCATCTTCATACGGAAGATTTTTTTACAGTTACAGGTTTTTCCCCTAAGTACAAAAACAAAGCAGAAAGGTGTATACAGTAAGAACTTCATTGACTGGTTTTGCTTTAAACCCCCTCCTTCGTTTTTACAACAATGTCACGTGCTTATTATATTCTTTATTTATTATGCCTAGGATTTATATACTGCTTTTAACGAAATGAATGATTCTCCTGAATAATGTATACTACATCCTATACAGTGAATTGATCAAGAATCCATCATCCATCCATCCTATCATCCATCCTTCTCTTGCATCCACCTACCCACCCATCCCCCGTTGATCCACCCATCCATCAATCCATTGATCCATCCATCCATTGATCCACCCACCCACCCATCAATCCATCCATAGATCCATCCATTGATGGATCCTTCTTTCCTTCCTTTCTTCCTTGATCCACCCACCCATCCATTCACCCACCCACCCATCCATCCATCCCTCCATAGATCCATCCATTGATGGATCCTTCCTTCCTTCCTTCCTTGATCCACCCACCCACCTATCCATCCATCCATTCACCCATCCATCGACCCATCCATTATCTTGTCTATTTGAGTCAGTCTTGATTTTTGGTAGCTGCCTGGATAGATCCCTGAAGTTTTCTTGGCAACATTTTTCAGCAGTGACTAATGTCGCCTTCAGTCGAGCTCGGCTTTGTGACATCAAGCTATGCTGAGAGCAATTCCTGTAAAATGTCTCAGTAGTAATTTCTTGATCATAAATCCATCTTCTCCAGAACCTGGTCCTTGGAGGGAAAATTAGTCTAATCTTTGAGAGAGAGAGAGACACCCCCCCCCCACACACACTGAACAACTGAAAGGGGAATTTTGGGAAGATATTTTAGATCAGGAGGTCAGCACCTAGAGTTCATTTGACCCAGTCGGTTCTGAAGTTGGACTGGTTTCCGTTATGAATGGGCTTTCGTGGAAGGATTTATTAATAGGATAAATCAGCACCCTGATTCCTTTTCCTTGATGCGCCAGGACATTTAATCGCTGATCACAGGTTAAATATTATGGAACTGTGGAACAATCATTTTAAAACATTAGAGGAGCAGCTGGAGAAATATAGCTGTTTAATTTTAATGTTCTATAAAGCTAGTTTTCTTTTTTCTGGGCAAAGAAAAAAAGAGAGAGAGAGACTGTTTTAAAGATTTATGTGCAGAAAATGGGGTGAATGATACATTAATTGATTAATTAATAAATATGAAATGTAGTCAGATGTGCTATGCTGTCTCTTCTTCAGACACTTCACCGTGGCTGATCCAAAACTGCTTTTGTGTGCAGTTAGTTGACAAAGATGCGATTTATGTGTTTGTCTAAAATATTCATCGGCCTCCTTTCAATTTAATGTCAAATTTTCCCCCAATGACCCACTGTGAAAACATAAGACAATCTAAAAACATGTATTAGAGCAACTCAGACAAAAGAATACTAGATTGTGGAGCTATTTTTTTTTGAAGGGGGGGTCGGTTTTAAAGGAGCTGCAGAAAATAAATCAGGAAATAAAAATTCAGCTCTTACCTCCATCCATCAAAGCTCAACTAAAATGTCTATTTCCGCAGAAAGATCCATAGGGCAAGCTAAACATTATAAGAATTACATCTGGTGGTTTATATTCTGCAAAGCTGAAGGTCTGATTTTCCTTTTTAATTATGAGAAGGGGCATATTTCCTTTTTAAAAACAAAAAAACAAAAACAACCATGTTTTTTGGCCTCTCAGACAAAATGCTGATGATGCAAAGTCAATTCTTATTTAAAAAAAAAAATTGCCTCACAGACAAAATACCGTACTGATGGTGCAAAAATGTTACCGGATGGCTGAATGCTTAGGCCCCATTTCCAATTATTTTTTTGGGAATCTAGGGTTTTCTGAGAAATTAGATAATTATTGTAAGCCCTTGAGTTTCTCTTGGGTTTTCCACTAAAAAAAAAAAAGGGAAAAAAAGGAAATTCCTGCTGAATATCTGACTAAAGAGACTGACTTAATCTCTGTGTTATCAGAAGAATCTTCAGATGTGATCAGAAGCACCTAGAATTTTTATAATGATTTCAATCTGCTAGGTAAGAACTATGCTACAACTGTTTTTTTTTTTTAGATGGTTACAGTTTGTATATGTGTATGCGTATAAAAAAGTCAATAATTGTGAGTCTTACACACCCACCATGGACACCGCTGGAAGGAAGGAACTAGGGCCCAATGTAGAACTCACAGTTTTTTAACGTTTTTGAGCAGAATCATAAAGCAAGAATCTCTTAGAAAGTTATCCAAACTAACCAAGAGAGAATCTCCCCCATCAGATTCCCAGCCAGGTGTAAGAACAACAGAGTGAATTACCATCAACTTAATCCTCAACACTTTATGGCTTTTTGTAAAAAATGACACCTGGAGTTAAAGACCAAGGGACAATGAATGTCCCATCCTCACTTTGTCCTCAACCTGTGCCATTGACAAACGGCGAGTTATGATGTCTTTGCTCTGATTTGTTAACTGGAATTGCTTTGTCAAGGAGCAGATTCATAGTCTGAATTCCCCTTAAGGAGTTAGCCAGGGCCTGAGTCTGCATTCGAAACAGACTGTAGATAAGGCTGAGAATATTAATCAACTTTGCTGGGAGAATTTGCTGAAACCAACGGTGGGGGGGGGGTATCCCTTTGATTCCAGGCATTGCCAGCAGATGGATCTGTTCTCACTTGGAACGAGGCCCCCAACAGGTCCGCATGTCTGACTGGAACTGTAGAGGTCCCTTAGATTCTATAAGTCTGTTTGTTCCAGTTCTTCTATCAGAAATGTGACACTTTGGAGTGTGGATAAATGCAGTTCAAATGAAGAATGGAAGAAGTTTCTTGGATGAGAAGTGAAATGTCTTCAAGGAAAAACAAAGAAAGCCCAGTTGCCTCTTGAAAAAGCACTTTTGGGACAACCATGACCTGGAGGGCGGAGAATCTCCATGTATTTCATCATTTCCCCTTTTTATACTATTACATTTTACAATTAGGTGACAAGATGTGAGGCCATCAAATGTATGGATGGGGTCCCACTGTTTTAAATAAAAAAACTTTGGAACATGGCTTTGATAAAGATGCCTTGGATTATTGATTGGAGAACATCAAAGTCTTGGACTTATCCTATAAGCCCTGATGTGATATCCATGCTCTTTCTGATGTCCCCTAGACTTCATCTTTCTAGTAGCCATAGAATATCCCCATCTTTCAATCTGTTGAGATAAGATTGGATTTAACATCCCATTCTTCAATTCCTAGCTGGGACTTACAACTCATCCTTCTTGCTATCTGGATGAAGAACCAGGAGATCTATCAACCTGTCAACCCCATGTTCTTCCTTGGGATGTTCTTTGATATAATGACACCTTTTACTGGATATGGACAAACCTCTGTTAGGGACGGGCACTGAGCAGGTGACTACACTTGGGTGGCCTTAATGAACCCATCCCAACTGGTCAACGATCCTACAAACTCTGTGAAAAATAAACTGGGATATCGATCAGGAAGAATATGAATATGAATGAATAATTCCAAGGTTCCTTGACTAGCAGTCTGTATCTTCATTAATGTTATCTACAGAAGCTTTGGCAGAGGTTAACAAATCTCTGAGTTCATGAAGATTCAAGTGCGTTTGACGGAAAGCGCTGAATTTATGCCGTTCCTCCCTTCTAAATACAGCCTCCTTGGCAGAACTCCATTACTTTCAGTTTCAGGTTGAACTTTTGAACCCCAAATGCAGGCTTGGTATAGAATTACTCGTGATGAGCATGCAATTACCAGCAACAGAGCTCCTGGCATCACTCTTTTTAAGAAGAAATCGTGAAGGCTGCCGCCAGGATCCCTAGAGATACTTGAACATGCTCAGAATTCAACGGGGTCAGAAGAGAGTTAGTTGAGCTTTCCTTTTGGACCCGCAAAAATCTCATCATGGCCCTGCATGCCATTGTCGTTTTGAAAGGCTCTCACTTCAAAAATAGGTTATGCTTGAAGAAATTGAATGGAGGAGTTTGCTGAATGCAGCCGGTCACCTTAATGATTAAGTCTTGGACTGGTTAGGACTAAAAGAGCTTAGGACATCTTTGGGTGTGTGGCCTTCAGATCTCAAAATGGAATAAAAACAAGGCAAGTGAACAGATAATAAAGGGAAAACAGTGTGAGAAGACATATAAGGAGGCTAAAACATATAAAGAACGGTTGCTGGAACTGGGCATGTCTAGTTCAGTGAAAAGAAGGACCAGGGGTGACATGATAGCAGTCTTCCAACATCTCAGGGGCTGCCCCAAAGAAGAGGGGGTCAACCTGTTCTCCAAAACACCTGAAGGCAGGACAAGAAGCAACGGATGGAAACTAATCAAGGAGAGAAGCAACCTGGAATTAAGGAGAAATTTCCTAAAAATGAGAACAATTAACCAGTGGAACAGCTTGCCTTCAGAGGTTGTGGGTGCTCCACTACTGGAGGCTTTTAAGAAGAGACCAGACAGTGACTTGTCTGTGCTATAGGGTTGGACTAGAAGATCTCCAAGATCCCTTCCACTGTTATTCTGACATAAAAACTGTGTTCCTAGATTGTACTATTAGGTGTTTGTTCAGATTATTATTATTTTGAAATGGGGTGCTCTGGATTTACTGTCCCACATTTAAGAGCATTTTGAAAAGTTATTTGGAGATTTTAATCATTTTTTTTGCGGCTCTTCTGAATTACTAATAGTAGTAATAATGGGAGCGCTTCTAATGAACTCTACTGTGCCTTGGGATTGTTTTTTAATGATGAAAAAGAAATTGTATGCATAAATAAAGGAGGTCAAATGTCATTTTTGCATAAGCAAATTGCTCATATACTAAACATGCAAAATAGTGAAGGAGATTTTATATATATTTATATATATTGCTGGCTTCATCTCCCGCCAATGCCTTTTCAGTGGAGCTTCTGAATAGAGACTCACAATAAGCTTATCCAGGTCAGGTTAAAAAACAAAGAAACAAACAAACAAACTAGTGGATGCATTCTCACGAAAAGCTATGATTGAAATAGTTGTGGATGCATTCTCACTAAAAGCTATGATTTAAATAGTTGCTGGTTTGGTGGCTTGGCTGGAAACTCAATCTTTTGGCTTGTAATTTAACTAAGGTAATGTGAGAATCCAGAAAACAGGTTAATCCCACACTTTCCAGATATTATTAAAGGCACAGTATGGTTGCATTCTCTGCATAGGTCCCCCTGCGTGTTATGTAAATTTGGGGATGACACAGCTTGTAACCCCAATAAATTTAGGTCAGGGGTCTCCAAACTTGACCACTTTAAGACTCATGGACTTCAACTTCCAAAATTCCTCAGCCAGCCATGAAAATCCCCAAGTCTTAAAGGTGCCAAAGTTGGAGACCCCTCCTGATCTAGATCAACATCTCTCAACCTCAGCAACTTTAAGACCAATGGACTTCAACTCCCAGAATTCCCCTGCCAGGACATTTCTACTTAGTTCTAGATTGGTTCCTTCCTTGATTAGTTTCCACCCGTTGCTTCTTGTCCTGTCTTCTGGAGTTGGAAGAAACCTTGGAGATCGTCTAGTCCAGCGGTTCTCAACCTGTGGGTCGGGACCCCATTTGGGGCCGATCGACCATTTCACGGGGGTCGCCAAGCAAGGCTGTCCGCCATTTTTTTTTGTCCGCCATTTTTTTTGGCCGCCATTTTTTCCCCCCTTTTCTGGCGGGTGCCTTACCTCCCTTGGGCTGGGCCAGCTGGTGGTCGGCCTGCTCCGTCTCTGCCGCTTGCCAGCTACGCCTCGGCCGGCGCAGGGGGAGGAACCACGCATGCGCAGGGCTCCCGGGCAGGGAAAGTCCTCGGCTTACGACCGGTTGGGTAGTCCTCGACTTACGACCGGTTTAGTCCTTGACTTACGACCAGTTTAGTCCTCGACTTACGACCGGTTGGGGGTCGCGGCATTAAAAAGGTTGAGAACCACTGGTCTAGTCCAACCCCCTGCTCAGGCAGGAAACCCTATACCATTTCAGACAAATGGTTGTCCAATCTCTTCTTAAAAACTTCCAGTGTTGGAACTTTTACAACTTCTGGAGGCAGGTTGTTCCACTGGTTAATTGTTCTCACTGTCAGGAAATTTCTCCTTAGTTCTAGCTTGATTCCCCTCTTGATTAGTGTCCATCCGTTGCTTCTTGTCCGGCCTTCAGGTGCTTTGGACCTTTTCTAGAACTTAAGATTCTCCATCTGAGCACTGAATTTCTGCCAGCCAAACAACTGTGTATCAAGCCCTGCTTTTCCTCCCTTCTCAAAACTAATAGCTTAGCATTTCAAGAAATGCTTGGCAGCTTTGAAGCCCTCTCCTGTCACATTATTCAAAGCTACGGAAGAGTCTTTGGTGGTGCAGGCCACCAACTGTTTTGCCAAGAGTCATGACTCTCCCTGGGGCATGTTCAAGATCACACTGCACACCGCATAAAGGGTACCTCTGTGTGGCTGGCTCTCAGCAGCGCTCAGTATTGTGATGCAAATGAGAAACCAGCAAGATGCAAAGTGTGAATGGAAACACAGCCAGCTATGGAACATGGCTTAGCTCAATGAGGAACAGGGACAGGGAAAAGTGAGATGTTGAACTGGGCGGTGGGGTAAACTTGCAGCTCTGCCAAGTTCAATCTAGAAACAGAAGAGCAAAATACGATCTGCAATCTTTATTAAAAATGTGGGTTCTTTTACCAGCTAGCAAAGTTTAGGGATGGGATAATTGGATAGAATTCAGCGGAACTCTTTCAATGAGGATTTAATATTTCCATGCAGCAGATGATTAGAATTTAACAGAACAGAATGATAGAGTTGGAAAGGATTGTGGAGGTCTTCTAGTCCAGCCCCCTGCTCAAGCAGGAGACCCTATACCATTTCAGACAAATGGTTGTCCAATTTCTTCTTCAAAACTTCCAGTGTCGGAGCACCCACAATTTCTGGACAAATTGTAGATGGAGAGTAAGCCCTACCAAACCCCCATTGGTGCTTCTGCTGAAATTGGGTGTGTGTGTGTGTGGGGGGTAAACTGCAAATTTTTTTTGACAAATCCATGAACAAATTTGCTAGCACTTAAAAGCCTTTTACAGATATGATGGTTAAGTGTTGACACTATGACGTTGAGCCGTAATAGAAAAACATTTAAAATAAAACCTATATTTACAGTCCTAGCTTTTAAAATCCCTGCCTTGTCACTCTGTCCACTGTATATTTTTGCCCACGTTCTAGTTTATGCATAACAGCACAAACATCTTTGGCACAAAAATTACTTCCCATACGGGCGGCTATTTGCTTGAAGGTGATGAGTCCAGCCATTTAAGCCGAGAAATCTCCCTTCGGTTTCTCCTTCCTAATAGTTTTTACGGGTTCTAGACCTATCCCATCTCTTCTTGCATTGTTCTTGTTGGTCTGTCCTACTGCTTATTTCTTTTCTTTTTTCTGTTTTGCCCTTTTGGATAACAGCGGTGACCAAGCAGTGGTGGGATTCAAATATGTGAACAACCGGTTCTCTGTGTGGATGCCGCTTCCGGAAGTCCGTTCTGGGCCTGGGCAACAAAAAATTAGCTACCGGTTCTGCCGAAGTGGTGGGAACCGGCCGAATCCCACCACTGTGACCAAGCCTTGGTGGTTTCCGAAGGACTTTTTTTCTCTTCCTAGAACATTCCATCAAATTACGTTTTTAATCTCCCCGTTGAACACTTTCTCAATTCAGCTGATATCCTTTTGGCTCCCTCTCTCTAGCGCTCACCTTAATTATTCTACATCTGTCCATGATGCCAACCCAAGGCAGTTTGAGGCTTCAAAATCAGAAAGAATTCTCTTTGCTTCGCTAACATCTGCCGCAAACCTCAGATTTTTGACTGGGAAGGACTGCGGAGAGGCATTATAAAGAACACCAGTGGTTCAGGATCTTTTGAGCATGATATTCTCTCCCAAAGGAACTTCCAGAGACGCGCCCAAACCTTCTTGAATAAAGCAGAAATATATTTCTCTTCTGCCCTCCTCCCCATCTCAGGTTTTTAGTTTTGTTCAAACTTGCGTTGCAACGATGACTGAGCAAGAGTTGTGGAGTTGGGTTGAGTTCCTTGCTTCTTAAGTAGCTTCTATGGAATCAGCTCCATGCGAAAATGTTTGCATTTCAGATTGTAAGGTTTAAGATAGAATCCTTGAGTTCAGTGAGATCATTGTGATGAGTGTTTTTCAACATTGGCTTTTAACTTTAAAATGTATGGGGTGGAGAATTCTGGAGACATGCTGGCTGGGGAATTCTGGGTGTTGAAATCCAGATATCTCAAAGTTGCCAAGGTTGAAAAACACTGATTTAGATGCATCCAGTTGAAAGCATCGCCAGTACAGAATTGTTGACATACCCTTGGCTTCACTCCCATCAGGTTCTGAAAACCTTACTGGAATATTATATTTTTCACCTGTTTGCTTGTTTGCCAAGCCTTCTTCTGGCACAAGAATGAGGGCTTGATTAGATAAGGTTAGTTCCAAGATGCAACTGGTTGCATTTATTGGTCCTTTGATAACAGATCCGCATTCACAGGAGCACAAAAACAGAAAAAGACACGAACACATGTGAAGATTGCACACCAATATCCTTTTTATGCAGTGGCTTGGTAGAGATCGCTGTGCTTACATTGTGAAGGAATGCAAAGAGAGTTTCTGAACATTTTTGATGGAGTGTGCTTACATATCTCTCTGCAGCTGGAAATTCTGTTGAAACTCTTCCTTTCACACTCTTTCCATCCCAATTTAATTTCTCCTTCAGCGGAAACACCTGCACTGGACATCTATCTATCCAAGCTGAGACTTCTGGGAGATGAAATCCCAAAACATCTGGAGGGTATCAGGTTGGGGAAGGTTGATGTAATAGCTTCCTTGGCTCTTAGCCCAAAGTTTTAAGGATTTGAGGTCATGGGAACCTTTAAGTCTGGTTCTGAAATATCAATTTCCACATATTCTCTCGAAGCCTACCCATAATGCAGCTTTCTTTTCTTCAGCACCTCCTGTTGAAATCTCTTTTCCTCCTTCCTTTGGCTTTAATCTCCGCAAAATGTAATTTTTAAAAGAGGTTGCCACATGTCCCTTATCTTGCCCTGCACAAAGAGAAATCCGTCATCTTCATGGCTGTTTCTCTTGAGGTTCGTTTTCCCTTCCGCCTTCCTGAAATTGCACCTCTCTCATCCATCTTGCGAAAAATATAATGTTCTTGTTGTGGTATTTAATTTTTAGACAGTTGGTACTTAAAGACCATGGTGGCTAATCTGTCCAAGGAAGACATGTGAATTAAACAGGGGAAAAATTTGATCACCTGATCCTTCTGGAGAAGTTTAAGTTTTGTATGGAAATGTTAGTTGTGTAGGAACTTCATCTTAACTTCCATTCTAGTTGCTGGAGAACATCAGTGAATAGTCCATGCCTGTTCACATTCTACCTGTGGTTTTCTGGAAAGACACCTGGCTGTTTGCATTTGAGAACCTGATGTTACTCCTTTGAGGTAGGCCTGGTCTACAGTATATAGAGACACTGTGGACATCTTAGGAATACTCTTTATTGCAGTAAGGTAGAATTACAGAATCTTGAAAACCTGTCCAGGTTTCTCTTTGTCCCATTTTATCGTAATCAAAATCAAAGTGGGTGGTTGAAGAAGGTTAGGATAAGTCTTCATGGAATGTTGATGGTCCAACTCACAAGCAAGGACATTCTAATTCTCCCCAAATAATACAAGGTAATTCCAGTTACTCTCCCAACCTTGTGATAGTAAGACCACCTCAAAAGTGAAATAAGGGATAAGGCGGAGAGGGTGTTTTACTTTCACTAGCTGTGTTCCAGCCAAGACCGGACAGCCATCCATCACAGATGCTTTAACCTGGATTCCTGCCCTAGAGCAAAGTGCTGGATTTCCCGACTTTGACAATCCTTTTCAATTCGACAACCCGATGATTCTAAAGATGATAAATCCAGAGGCTAAGATGATTGAACCGCGCCACTGAAGATATAAAATCTCTTTGTCTGCTAGCCGATGTGTGTGTTTGACCTGCAGAGGGGGTGCCGATAAATCCTGACTTGGTTAACGGCGAAGATAAAAATCCAGCCAAGGCAGACTTTCCATGAAATGTAAATTCCTCAAGCCCCCGATGGTTCTGTAATAAAGTTGAGTTTTCGACGTCAGGTCAGGTGCCCCAAATGCAAAACATACCCGACTTCTGCCATTTCTTTTACACAAAAGATCCTTTATGCCAGAAGGCTATTGATGAATTCTCTCTCTCCCCCCCCACCCCGGCATACGATTCCTTAAAAAAAAAAAAATCTAAAAGGAAGTGCAACTGTTAGTTCATCTTTCATTTTAACACTTCGCTTTCCCCTGGTGTCTCTTTTTTTTTAACCACCTCCATCCTTTCTTTCTAATTTTGTGATCACTCTTCCCTGGCTTGGAAAACCGAGAAAGCTCTGGCATTTTTCATCCTTCTCTCCTCCCTGGCTGTAATTATGGCTCTCCCCAGCTCTTTGCCCCACACTTCAGCCTCAAGTGGCCCCAAGTCAGGACACTTGTTGAAACGGAGAAGATAATTGTGCTGGTGTTGCTGCTGTGTAGCTCTGCGTTTGACCGAGAGACAATAATTGATTGTGACGGAGCATCGGATGACAGCATGCCAGAACGATGTACTCCTGCGAGGCTGAGCCAGGGCCCGAGATGGATGGTTCACAGACCCCCATCCCACCCGATGGGGCAGGGAGTAAATTAATCAAGGCAGCTAGTTGGAAATCTGTTGGCTTAGCCTGAGTCCTTCACCAGAACACGTGTAGTCCTCAAGTTACAACAGTTCATTTAGTGACCATTCAAAGCTGTAGCGGCACTGAAAAATGTGACTTATGATGTTGTTTTTCAGTTACGACCGTTGCAGCATCAAAAATTTAGACGTTTGGCAACCGACTCATATTTATGACGGTTGCAGTGTCCCGGGGTCATGGGATCCCCTTTTGCAACCTTCCGATAAGTAAAGTCAATGGCAAAAACCAGATTCACTTCACAACCGTGTTACTAACTCAACAAGTGCAGTGATTCACTTAAGAACTGTGGCAAGAATAGTCTGTGGTGGCATCTAAGACAGGTGCAGTTGCACCCAAGAGTTGCTACTATATGTATCAGCAGATACGTCCTGGATGGTCATTCAGGATCTTTATTCGGGTTATGAGGTGCTCCTCTCCCAGATTCAGCCTCTCTGGAAACTCCTGGTGTGTGTTTCAAGCGGTGAATTAAATAAACAACGAACGGAAGCTCTTAAAATATTCATTCAGGTGAAAGCATCTTGCAAAAGTAGACAGGAAGACCAGATCTTGTTCCCGTTGCATTGAGTCTTATTTTTTTTTCCACATCCCTAAGAGAACTTCCATAGAGAATTCAGCTCTGGAGAAAAAATATAGCAGAAATTCCGTTAATAAATTTTACAAGGCAGGATGAGAGCCATGGAGTCATGAAGAGCTTAAAAACGAAACAAAAAACAAACCTTGAGGTATTATTCTCAGACAGGTTTTGATGCAGGCCTTGTATTTCTTTTTTTTCCTCTTCACAGATAATTTGGATGCAAAATCCAAGCGTCGCTTCAGTGCAGGCACCCAGCCCTTACAATCTCAAGAAGGGGATTCTTCCTGGCTGGGGAGAACGTCTAAAATTACTTCTCAAAGCAGTCTGCCCAGGAACTTGAAATTGAATTTACACAGTCTTGAAAACATTAGCGAGCATAAATCAGTTCAATTTTTAAAGGGCCCCCCTCCCTCCTCCCACATCCCACTCCCCACCTCCCCATCCCAAATGGGTTGCCTTTGCTCATTTCACATGGACGGTTTCCAAAATTCTGCCAGCACTTTTGGAAAAATCTCAATAACTTTGGAGAAAGAACAGTTTTTTTTTTTCCAAAGCAGTGTCAAGTTACCCAGTTCCCTTTCCTTCCCTCTCTCCACCCCCCCACCCCAGGACACCGGCCTCTGATAAACATGGAGCAGAGGTAGGGAAATTACTTCATTTTATTGTGTCTCTATCAATTACCGACATCTTGACACCCATTTCTTCTGCCAGCAAATTCCACCCCCCCCGCCCTTCCTCAAACAGATTTCCTTTAAAACTCTCTGAAAAACCCTCCAAATCTTGCATTCTTTCTCTCCCCCCCCAACCATCCTTTCCTGCAAAGGGGGAAAAAAAAACTTGTAATGGAGAGGATAAATGTATTGGTAAAAAAAATATTGAATAGCTTGGCTTTTGACCCATTTGTTCAGGAATGACGCCAGCCCTATATTTCCAAGATGTAAGGTCTTGGCTTAGACTTTGTAGATATACAATAGATATATGTGTGTGCCCCCCAAGTGCCACACCCTGGCTGACCTCCAGCACAATCTCGGGGAGAGGAAATTGTCCACAGAGATTTGATGGCCTCGTTGGATTAGCTTGTGTTCCCCGACGTTCAGGTGTTTATACTTCCACTTCAGTTAATCTCTTTCAGATATCTGGAGGTGTATCATTGCAAATACAATCTGGATGGCTGTCTGGATTAGCCCAGCAGGATTCTGGTTGGTTGGCTTGCATGCAAAAGAAAAAAATATACGTTAAAAAATGCGCGGCGGATTTTCATTTGCAGTCTTCTCGGTCCTAGATAGGTTTCATCTCAACTGTGTACAAAGCCCACAATTTCTGAAACAAAATTGTCTTTTAATGTAAATTTTCCGAGTGACATTCTTCCTGGCACACATTTCTTTGATGTAGACTTTTTTTTTTAAGCAAGAACTTTTATTCAAGTTTGCTAGCCTGTTTAAAACTACTCAGTATTTTTCCTTCTAGTGGTGACCCCACAATGACCATTACAATTATCTGTTGACTCCACAATGACCATTACAATCTTCTCTTGACCCCACAGTGACCATTGCAATCTTCTGTTGACTCCACAATAACTATTACAATGATGGTGAAGGTTCGTTCTCTGAGCTTGTGGATTGGTTTCCGAATGTTTCATTACAAGGTTAGGTAACATCTTCAGTGGCGTTTAGGGGTTCAGGACCCCCTAAACTCTGCTAAAGATGTTACCTAGCCTGATAACAAAATGTTCAGAAACCAATCCACAAGCTCAGAGAATGAATCTCCACCCTCATCCTACACCCAAGCTACAGATATTTGCCACTATTGCAAACCAATACAATCTTGACCCCACAAAGACCATTGCAATCTTCTGTTGACCTCACAATGACCATTGCAATCTTCTGTTGACCTCACAATGACCATTGCAATCTTCTGTGGAACCCACAATGACCATTGCAACCTTCCCACCCATGATATTGCATGACCATTCTCCACTTGCTCTGGGAAGAGTATCCCACCCACCTTACTCTTGGCACCACGACCCAACTCAAATAAGTCTGTTTGTGCAGGTTTTTATTTTCATTTTAAGGAGTCCCTTGGAAGTAGTGATGTATGTCAATTGGAATGCATAATGGAGAACATCTTTGTCCATAAGTATGTTGGTGTGGGTGCATGCACACCGAAAGCCCACCACAATTAATTTAAAAGGAAGGGGAAACCAGCATGAGACGGCTTTCCCGTCTTAATTTAACCCTTCACTTTTCAAATGTCTGCCTCTTGTGCCATAAAATATCTAGTTTTGGATATGAGGTTACCAACAACTCCCTTGTGGCACCACATCCCTCTAGATGGTTAGCCCTCTTGTGTTGCCAAATGCCTTTTTACAAGGCTGTTATTAACATTACACATTTCATGGGTGACTGAAGACACTCAATCCTCCCCATTGATGTTTTACAATACACAGGGGGGCATTATTAATAGCCTAGTAAAATAATACTCAATCTGTAGTTATCTTAACTCAGAGGCCAGTAAGACATGGGCGAAAGAGAGAACAGCTTTGGAGCCAAGGTTTTCTTAAGCCCTTTGGAATGTCATAGCCTTAAAAAAATAAATAAAAGCAAAAGGCAAGAAAAATCAAATATTAAGGATTGTTAGGGGAAGGTATTATATGAGGCAACGGGGGATCTTACTGTCTTTCTAGTGGACATGTGAAAATAATTCTAAAGCAGACTAAAGAACAAAGGGCACAGATGAAAGTCCAGTTGTGGGGTTGGACTTCAAATCATATTATCCAAAGCCCAAAACAAACCAGACTTTTTTTTTAATAAATAAATCATTCATAAATAATTTTTAATAATACTTTTTTCTCCGGTTGATGTTTCTCCTTCCTCTATCGTTTCATTTTTTTTAAAGCCTAACTTAATTTTAAGGTTATTTTTTTTTACATTGTTTTACTTATTGGTCATATTATATTATACTGTACCCCCCCCCACCCGCTCTTTGAGAGAGTTGGGCAGTTTAAAAATATGAAATATTAATAATAAATAAATAAAGCATACAAGACACGGTCGAAAGTCCAGTTCTGGGCTGGAAGTCCAAACTGTATTATCCAAAGCTCTCGTCTGACCAGGTGCAAACAAACCAGACTTTATATTTTTTTAATAAATAACTTTTTAAATAATATTTTCCCCCCCTTTGGATGCTTGTCCTTGTACTGTAAGTTTAAAATGTTCAACCCTAATTTAATTTTTAATTGAAACGTTCATTTTTCTATGTTGTCTTATACTTATCAGTTATATTGTGTTATATACCGCCCCGAGCTTTTCTTTGAGCAAGATGGGCGGTTTAGAAATAGCAAATATTAAAAATAAATAAACAAACAAATGCCTGATTCATCCTGATCAACGGCATCTTCTTCCTTTATCATTAGACCACTGCCACGTATAAGAATCACGATTTAGCACGGTCCCTTCAAACTGCAGCGCGACACCCGAGTTTTCAATATCTACGATGGGCTTTACAAGGTTATTAGAGAATTTGTTTTCTCTTTCCTTTACAGATGGGGAAGCTGGGCAGTGATAGATGAGCGTGCCCACTTTATTTATTCAACAAACGGTTCCAGATGTGATTTCATCACTCACCTAATGACACTCTAAACCTGCTGTTAGACCTTTGCCGTCACCTCCTGGCAAGATTTTTACTGTTGCTGGTCTTCCGTTCGAACGGCTTGGGAAAGACTGGAATTTGCTGGGGAACAATGCAATGGATTGTTTGCATTGCTGAAAAAGCAAAAACAACAACAACAACAACAACAACAACAACGTGGCGGTAACTGGAGACAAGCAGAAGAGAAGAGAAAGAACTGGAGAAGGCGATAACATACCAAGACCTGCAAATAGAAATAGAACGACTGTGGCAAAAGAAAGCAAAGGTAGCACCAATAGTGATACAGTAGGTGTCTTGGGTGCAATCCTGAAACAGCGGGAGCATCATTTGAACACCATCGGCACTGACAACATCACCATCAGTCAATTGCAAGAGGCAGCTTTACTTGGAGCAGCTGACATCCTGCAACGATATCTGTAACACCATCAAACATCAACATCTGCCTATCCCAGGTCCTTGGGAAGGACTCGATAGGTGGATAAAAATGCCAAACCCAGTCTGAACATCTGGCTGACTGTGTAATGAACCATAATAATCAAAGCAAGCAGGAATTCCTCAGCTGCTGCAGGGTTTATTCTCACGCCTGTCCATTCCTGATCTTAGCTAAGCATTGCGTGAACATCCATTTCCACCTTTCCGTCTAAATTTTAAATTCCTTTAACTGGTCTTTGTAGGACTCCAAGACCCGTATCATTTTTCTTGCTCTTCTCTGCACTCTTTCCTGCTTCTGAACATCCTAGTTCAGGGGTCTTCAAACTTGGCCCTCTTATGATTTGTGGACTTTAACTCCCAGAATTCCTTATCCAGCTGCCTGGCTGAGGAATTCTGGGAGTTGAAGTCCACAAGTCATAAAAGGACCAAGTTTGAAGACCACTGTCCGAGTTGTGTTATGGCGAGCAGAACTGAATATAGCATTCCAGGTGTGGTTTAACCAGTGCAGCATAAAATGGTACAACCACGTCCAGTGATTTTGACACTATGTGAAGAGGACAACCAGTTGGGAAGGTGGATGGATTCAGCTACAGCAGCAATTGGTGTACCATTGGAAGACTTGAAGGTCCAGGTTTTGGGGAAGATGGTTGTGGAGGAAATCTAGCTATCTATAGGATCCTCGGTGTTCTCTGAACTTGGTGGTTTTCTTGCAGATGTTTCATTATCCAACTAGATTACATCATTAGTGAGCTACACATATTGTCTTCTAGTTATGTTGACCTGATGGTCCATAATCAATCAATCAGTCAATCAATCAATCCAGCTGTGGATTATTTGCTTCGAAACATCAATTTTTTAAAACGGATTTTCACCCACGGGGAAACCTTCCACAAGTGTCTTCAGAGGCTCCAAGTAGCCATGATCATTTAGACTGAGAAACTTTAAACTAACTCAAAGCTGAGTAGGACTTCTAGGCTGACCGAGATCTCTCCTTTCTCCTGCTCCCGAATTCTTATTTAAGAAAGCAGCATTCATTTTGCTCTTTTCCTATCACACGCTGCTAGGTCTGACAATATTTTGAAATTCAGTTCAGCCGCTGCCCTTGCAGGAATGAAAAGATTGATAGATGAGGCCAAACCCGGCCAAGGAGGGTGAGGGAGAAAGGAAAAGAAGGAAGAAACAAATGTATACCTGTGAAAGGAAATAACTCATGATAAACACTGTAGCATATAAAATAGTGTTGACAATGGCTTTTCTGGAGGAAGGCCAGCCCTATGCTGGTGCTCTGTAGCTGCGAAAAATTAGACTGTTTCAGGCTGTAGACCAAAGTGAACAAGGTGTAGATTAATGGATTAAAGGAAGCCATTTGATGGAGTATAAGTGAACCTGCTTTAATCAGGCCAGCATATAATTCAGAAATCATTTCAATGAGACAGAGTAAGAAAAATGGCATTGAGAAAGAGTTGCGTGACCCTTTAAGGACAAAGAGAAAGCCGTGCTCCCAAAGACAAAGCCTTGGTAGAAACACACTTGGAATTCTGCATCCACGTTTGGGTTACCACAATATAAAAAAGATGTTGAGACCCTGGAAAGAGTGCAGAGAAGAGCAGCAAAGATTATTAAGGGGTTGGAGGCTAAAACTGACGAAGAACAGTTTTAGGAATTGGGTATGTCTAGTCTAGTGAAAAGAAGGATTGGGGTGACATGATAGCGGTGTTCCAACATTTGAGGGGCTGCCACAAAGAAGAGGGGGTCAGCCTATTCTCCAAAGCACCCGAAGGCAGGACAAGAAGCAACTCGTCCTGCCTTTGGGTGGAAACTAATCAAGGAGAGAAGCAACCTGGAATTAAGGAGAAACTTCCTAACTGTGAGAACAATTGATCAGTGGAACGACTTGCCTTCAGAATTTGTGGGTTCTCCATCACTGGTGGCTTTTAAGAAGAGACTGGACAGCCACTTGCTTGGGATGGTACAGGGTCTCCTGTTTGAGCAGATGGTTGGATTAGAAGACCTCCACATTCCCTTCCAACTCTGTTATTCTATGTTCTATGATAAAACCTGGTGGTAGGCTTCATGTCATACCTTTATATTATATAATGCCATATGCAACAGGTTGGAAATGTAGCAAGATAAACCAAATGTAAATCAACCTTAGTTCCAATCATTGTTATCCACAATGCTTATGCTCTGTCTCGTCTTAAATAAGAGAGACAGCTAGGAAAATCTCATATGCTCCACCAACTTTCATTTAAAGCTTTTGCCTCTTCTTGAAGACCAATCTTCAATAGGTCTTCCTTATATGATCAGCTTCCTCTTCAGTTTTAATTATGTTTCCACCCATTCATTTCCCCCCTCCCTTTTCTGCAGGGCTACCTAAAATAACGTTCTTTGGCTGTCCTTCTGGTCCTACTATTGAAAGTTTGGCCTCGGGTGACACCAGAACTCAGAAAGGTTAACTAACCTTGTGAATATTTCTTGTGAAGTCCCCACGGTGAGACCATTGCTGTCTGAGTGCTCCATGAGATCCAATTCACACTGACCTCTCCAGGTCACCAGACAAGTTACGGTCAAGAGGGCAAGCAGTTGAGTCATGGACAAGAAGTTCTCAGAAGGTGGTCTCAGAAGGCCAGCTGTAAAGAACAGTGGGGATTAGCACAAGTGTATAAAATAATGGGTTTTAGAAGTGTATGCTAATAGGTATTACTCTCTTGAGAGGATGGGAAGGTTGTCTGAAGTGGTTAAAGAATCTTGGAGATCTTATCTTGCAGATCAGGATCCTTCATCAATTCATGGGCTCCTAAAGGTCAGGCAAGAAGCAACGGTTGGAAGCTAATCAAGGCGAGAACCAACCTAGAACTAAGGAGAAATTTCCTGACCGTGAGAACAATTATCCAGTGGAATGACTTGCCTCCAGAAGTTGTGGGCGCTCCATCACTGGTGGCTTTTAAGAAGAGATTGGACAACCAATCTGTCTGGAATGATATAGGCTCTCCTGTTTGAGCAAGGGGTTGGACTAGACGACCTCCAAGATCTAACTCTTGTTATTCTGTTATTTTAATTTCAAGTCTTCCTCCATATGTTCTCAAGCCTTCATGCCCTAGTGGTGCTGTGTCCTTTCTCTTTCTGTCTCTCTTGCGGAGAACAAGAGTGGTTCATTAGACTCATAAATCCTAGGAGAAAGGAAGCCTCTCTGAGAGCTGTGAAGCACAAACACACAGCAGTGGGAGCACCTGCAAATTAGCCAGCTGTGCTTTTCCAGGCAGTTTTGTTGAAGGAGAGAATTATAAAGAGCAATGAGTGTATATCAAGTGGAAGTCGGGTCATAAAGCAATGCTTCGCTGACTTGGGTTTTCTTACAAGGATGGTTTCAGGTCGAAAAACTCAAGTAAAAATCCTCCAAAGCTTCTACGGAGGTGAGAGAGGCCACTGCTGGACCTCTGGTGCCGTCCAGCAAGATTCTGCCCATGTCCTTATCTGTTTCAAGGAGAAAATAACAGCTTCTTTTCTACAGATGTTTCAAGCAATGGAGGACTGACAGTTCAACCCTTCCTTCCTTCCTTCCTTCCTTCCTTCTTCCCTCCTTCTCCTTCTCCTTCCCTTCCTTCCTTCCTTCCTTCCTTCCTTCCTTCCTTCCTTCCCTCCCTCCCTCCCTCCCTCCCTCTCCTTCCTCCTTTCCCTCCCTCTCTCCCTCCATAGATCCTTTGGATATGTTCCCCAGGGCCCAGCCCAGCGATGGGCTGGGCCCTTAAATACCTCTTGATTATTATGGATGCTCTGACAAAAGTCAGAGTGGCTGGCAAACTCCATTTGGTGAATAAATGGAAACCATTGCCAGAGTTAATTATATTATATTAGGAGAAAAATTCGGCTGCTGCTAATCAACCTTGCAATGCCCTATCTGGAAAAAAATAATAATATCTCCATCTACTTTTATCACTTCATTTACAATCCAGGGCTTAGTATCGTAAAAAATTGCTTTAACAAAGTCTTATGTCTTATTTTATTTTATTTATTTTTTTAAAAAAGAGCAGAGCTCGCTTCACCAAATGGGTTTATAGCTCTCCGAATTTCCCTGGGGGAAAATTTCCTGCTGGCTAGACACAGCACCTTAAACAGTCTGCCAACTTTTTAAGAGTTCTTTTTTTTTTTGGCTCTTTTCCCCTTTCCTAGCAGCAGCCAGGGTTCCAGATCAGGCCTCATAAGGAACAAAGTGTAAAATTAATCAATGGATTGATATACTGTTTAGAATAAAAACATCCTAAATCCTGGCTCCTTCCAGCCAAATGAATGTGAGAGCCTGGTTGAAATGTAATTTAGTTTGTTCCTTAGCTGCCTGTTGATTTTTTCCCCCTTCTCTCTTTTTCTAATTTGTTTTTTCCTCTTTGCCTCATATTAACTCTCCTTCTGTCTGGTGTGGCTTAACCCTTGAAGGTCAAGGGAGGACCAGAAGCTGGCCTTCATGGGCATAGAGTTAAATAATTTCTTCTGTTGGAATTAGAAAGAGCATTGACATATACACAGAGCAATTACCTGAAAGAGGTCAATGGCAGCTCTCGAGCCAGATCTGGCCTCTGAAGTTATTTTGGATAACAGAATAACAAGAGTTGGAAGGGACCTTGGAGGTCTCCTGGTCAAACCCCTTGCTCAAGCAGGAGACCCTATCCAATTTGAGACAAGTGGCTGTCCAATCTCTTCTGAAAAACCTCCAGTGTTGGAGCACTCACAAGTTCTGGAGGCAAGCCGTTCCACTGGTTGATTTTTCTGTCAGGAACTTTCTCCTTAGTTCTAGGCTGCTTCTCTCCTTGATCAGTTTCCATCCGTTGCTTCTTGTCTTGCCTTCTGATGGTTGGAGGGTTTTGAGGGACTGGATGTCAGACTTTGCTTCTCTGTCAAATGGGCAGGAGAAGAGAAGGGTGGACGTGTCTATGGAGAAGGATGGACAGTCTTCTCTCTTTTGCAAGACAGATGGTCTAGTGGACACACCATGTCTAATCATCCTTAGATATCCTGGGCTAAAATGCGTAGCTTTTTAGTTCTACTGGCTGAGCTCCTTCTCTTAAAACTGCAGAATTCTGCAGCGTGGAAAGGAACGCCTTGACTACGAAAGGTAGTTATGGGAAGTAGATTTTTCTGGGCCTAACTGACCTGTGAACGTACATCTTCTAACACCCAACATCTCAATTATTGTCACCAAACATGTAAAAATCCGTGCATAGGGCAGCTACGGTGGTACCTCTTCAGCTGTAGTTCATTAGGAAATCATATTTTAATTCCTGTTTAATTACAATTCAATTACGCTCATTCATTACTAGTAATCCTAAGTGGGGCAAAAAAAGGGCTACATTGAAAATTAATGAAAATGCTAGCAAGGTTCATTTGGAAATCACACAATAACTCCAATTTAATTATATTGCAATTACTTCCACTTATTGTAAAGGGAGGTATATGAATAATCTAGGTCGCTCTTCAGGAAATGCTGAATATTGCCCTTTTTTTAACGAACGTCTGCTGAACTCAGCTAAATGTGGCCTTGAAGCAAATGGAGTAGCCTAAAAGCCTGAGAAACATCACAACCACCATCCCTGCATCAAGCTGGATAGATGGGTGGATGGGAGGAGAGATAGATCTGATATATTGTGGACTTTCCATCTGAACATTCAGAGGAATTGCTTTGAACCTGATAACTTGGAATCCTGCATCCAGTTTTGGTCACCACGATGTAAAAAAGATGTTGAGACTCTAGAAAGAGTGCAGAGAAGAGCAACAAAGATGATTAGGGGACTGGAGGCTAAAACATATGAGGAACGGTTGCTGGAATTGGGTATGTCTAGTTTAACAAAGAGAAGGACGAGGGGGGACATGATAGCAGTCTTCCAATATCTCAGGGGCTGCCCCAAAGAAGAGGGAGTCAAGCTATTCTCCAAAGCACCTGAAGGCAGGACAAGAAGCAACGGGTGGAAACTAAGCAAGGAGAGAAGCAACCTAGAACTAAGGAGAAACTTCCTGACAGTTAGAACAATTAACCAGTGGAACAACCTGCCTCCAGAAGCGGTGAATGCTCCAACCCTGGAAGTTTTTAAGAAGAGACTGGACAGCCATTTGTCTGAAATGGTATAGGGTTTCCTGCCTGAGCAGGGGGTTGGACTAGATGACCTCCAAGGTCCCTTCCAACTTTATTATTATTATTATTATTATTATTATTATTATTATTATTATTATTATTATTATTGTTATTGTTATTGTTATTGTTATTATTGTTGTTATTGTTGTTGTTATTATTATTATTACACCATTAAGGTTGCAACTCAGCAAAGGGAGTAGTAATTAACTCAAAACAAATCACAGGACATGTCTTCTGGACACACAATTCTGTCCACGTATCAACCCTATGAACCTATAGGGGACTTCAGTCTTGGGTTTCTGAACAATTCCTCCTTAGTTCTAAGTTGCTTCTCTCCTTGATTCTTAGGGATCCTTACGGAATTCTTATGGAATTCTTAGGGATCAGGTTGATAATTCCTGCACATACTTCAGGGAAGAGGTGATCAAGCTGTGTATCTTGCCTTTGCTGGATCATCTTTCCTTCAGTGGTTACACTCTGTCCATAATGGAAGAAAAAAGTCTTCTACAGGGTCGCTTCTGGGCTGAGATTGCACTCGCTCAGATGTTCAGCTCGTTCCCCATTCTGGCTTCAGAAGGTCAGCCCTAGAACAGCTCTCCTGTACGCAAAAGAAAGAGTAAGCATTCTAGCTTCCTCTTGAGTTTTTTTTTTACTCCCAACGTTAGAGTACATCTCCACCCCAGGTCACCCCAACGATGCCCTTGACGTGATGGCCCGGTGCCTGGAGGCCGTACGGGTCTGGATGGGGAGGAATAGACTCAGACTCAACCCTTCCAAGACCGAGTGGCTGTGGTTGCCGGCGCCTCGGCATAGTCAGCTGACCCCATCGCTGTCTATAGGGGGCGAAATTTTGGCCCCCTCAGAG